>NW_026971345.1:0-114049 GCF_963678635.1 Symsagittifera roscoffensis | reverse complement strand
ATAAATTCCACACCAACAACGCAAGAAACAAATGCAAAAAATACTACAGAACAACCAAATCAAAGTGTCAAAACAAAATGCTTAAATACAAACCACATCTATCAAAATATACAAAAAGAACAACCCAAAGAAAAAATTTGGACAATACCATTTCTCTTAGAAAGCCCAAGAAACAAAGAATTTCAACCACCAGACCTTGAAATAGATTTTTTAATTGATTCAGGAGCAGAATCAAACATAATAAACATTCCCACATGGAATGAAATAAAAACTTTACACCCAAAGCTAACACCTCTTGAAACCTCCAGTAAGCTAGCAACAGCACAAGGATCAACATTGATAAACTACGGAAAAATCCAATTATTTCTCCTCCCCACCAGAACAATGGAGCAAAGTAAAATTCTAAATAAGCCATTTAAACAAATATTCCATATCACTGATATTAAATATAATATCATTGGAATACCATTTATTTCGAAGTATATACCAACAATTAACATCCTAAATAGTAAAATATTAATCAAAGATAAATATACAAAAACAAAAGAAACATCCTTAACATTTTTTCAAAGATTAAATAAACAACCACCATTCTTTTCAAAATTCTATCCGATATTTAACCAACAAAGAAAACACCTGAAACCACTATCAGGAAACATCTATAATTTTTCAATCAAACAAGTTCACCAATATGATAAAGAACAAAACAAACAAAAATTTTATATGTCAGATTTTGAATTCAAACCTATTCACAAATTCTTCAAAATCACAATCTCATCCATAAAATATTTGAAAAATTCGAATTCAGATATCATTTCCTTACATGTCTATAACAACACACCTTACCAAGTAACATTACCTTTAGGACTTTTAGGATATTGTGAAACCAACGCTACAATATCACCAATACCCGAAAAAGCCTATCGCGTAAATAATATACTCCAATTACTAGATATTTGCCAATCTACAATTCTTAATGAAGAATTATCTATAAATAATATAATAAGTAACGAAAACAGAAATACGGATTATTTCACAAAAACTCCATATTTCAAACCTACATTCAACATAAGTAACTACACAGAGGACCAACAGAAATTTTTAACAATGTTTAATTTCCAACATTCACAAATAACACAAGACGAATTCGAAAAGTTAGCCAAACAGCTAATTAAATATTCATCAGTCTATGCAACATCAAAATTCGATGTTGGCAAAATCAGTTCATCACTACATCTCCCATTAAAACCAGACGCAGTTTTCAAAAAACAGAGAGCAAGTAAAGTACCAATTCACTTACATGATAAAGTAAACAGATTACTCGATATTTTAGAACAATACAATATTATATCACCAGTTAATAAAGAAGAACAACCAAAAGGCAACACATTCATCAACCCCGTTATCATTCTAGCTAAAGGAGAATCATTAAAAATCGTTCTCGACGCTAGATACCTCAATTCACTCATAGACGAATCAAAATGCAATTGGCCCATCGAACCAACACAAGTTATTTTAACAAAAATAAATGGCAAATACTTCACAACCGCCGATATGAATAGTGCATACAATCAAATGCCACTAGATGAACAATCACGACGTTTAACACAATTTGTTATCGGAAACCAACAATATGAATTTAACCGCTTATTCTATGGAATATCCATAGGACCAGCAGCATTTTCAGCTTTTATGAGCAAAATTTTTAGACCACTAATACTCAAGAAAAACGCAATCACCTATCTAGACGATGTTTTTATGCAATCACAAACAAAAGACGAAATGTTCAATGTTTTAGAAAAATATCACCAAATACTTCAGAACGAAAATCTGAAGGCCGCCCCCGATAAATCACACTTCTTTTTGACAAGAGTTAAATTCTTAGGACATAATATAGAAAGAAAAACAATTACTCCACTGAAATCACGCATTGACGCTATTCAAAAACTTCAACCACCAACAAATAAAAAGAAAATCCAAGAATTCCTTGGAATGTTAAACTTTTTAAGTAAATATGTTTATAAAATGCAATTATATCTACGACCATTTTACAACATCCTTAGACAACAAAATAATTTTGAATGGAATACAGAACATCAAACACGATTCGAAGAAATAAAGAAACTTTTAACTGAACAAATTTCAAACACAATTCCAGACCCTGATCAACCATTTTATGCAATGTGCGATGCTTCGAACTTTGGCATCGGCGCAGCACTATTACAATCACATAATGGTACAAATAAAATGAACCTGATATCAGCAAATTCCCGATTATTCACTCAAGCAGAGCTACGACTCTCAACTCTAATGAGAGAATGTACAGCCATAATATATACACTGACAGAATATGAATTTCTGATACTTGGATCAAAACATCCAACAGTTCTATTCACAGACCATAAACCAATCATCTTTCTCTTTACACAAAAATCTAACCCAAACCACCGAGTTTACAGATTTCAACTAATTCTAATGAAATTTCCAAACTTACATATAGTTTGGACTGCAGGAAAAAATCGTGCATTACCAGACACCTTAAGTCGAAATACACCACCTGAATTACTTACACGAAAAACAACAGTTGAAATACCCAAAAACATAAAATTCTACCTTGCAGAAAACGAAACATCACCCCGATTGGAATGCAAATATGCAGTTAAAACTGATATTGAACAATCACAAATAAATAATTTACAACATTTCCCACTTTATTTAGATTGTCAAAATAATCATTATGAAGTTGATTTACTCGGAACATCAACTTTCAAACCAATCCCATATTCTCAATGGATAAAAAATAACACCCAACAAAAACGAACAAAACAACACCCGCCTAAAAAAGACCATTTTCCACTAATAGAAAAAGAAGATTTAACTGATAAAATAAATTTATCAGGACCACAAACAAATGATTCAAAATACACAATAAATCAAGTTTTTGACCTTCACGACCCACTTGATACAATACCCTTATCTAAATTAGAAATTGAAAACATTTTTCTCCCACCAACAGAAACGATTACAATTTCAACACTGAAACAATATCAAAATCTTGACCCGATAATTAGACAACTGAAATCATGGCACAAGTATAAAACTAAACCTATCAAAGCAGATTCAACCATTCTAGGAAATAAAACACTCCTCCGATACTTTCGCAAATTTAACAACACAACAATTAACGAAAATACAGACCTTTTAGAGTATAACCTGAATGAATCTACAGTTCCATGTCTCCCTTTAAGTATGATACTTATAGCTTTTAATATTTCACATACACAAAATATTAAAGGACACTCTGGATCAGAAAAAACATATTCAAATTTTATACAAAATTTTTACTTCCCAAATGCACCAATCTGGATAAAAGTACTATGCAATGATTGTATAGTATGTCAGCTAAATAAACCTTACCCAAATCAAAAACAAATTGCACAAAAACAAGATTTTAAAGGACAAAGTTTGTACTTTAATCATCGTATCTCATTTGATACTAAAGGACCAATTTCACCCTCATCAGAAGGAAACTCCTACATTATGGTAATTGTTGACGCATTCACACACTATGTAGCACTTAACCCAGTACCACATTGTAATGCTTATTACGCATATACAACACTTTATGAACACTGGATAGCAAAATTCGGACTACCAGAAATTTTAGTCACAGACAATGGTACAGAATTCATAAATAATGAAATAATAACACTATGTCATTTATATAACATTAAACACAAACCACGTACATCTCATGCACCTTGGACAAACGGCTTAGTCGAAGGTATGAACCGTTCACTACAAGAATATCTTAGATGTATCATCAACGGAAATGATACAAAATATACCGAATGGTCAGCAGATGTAAAATTATTTCCCTTAGCATATAATTCACAAATTACGACAACTTTAGGAATGTCACCATATGAAATGGTTTTTAACCAAAAGCCACGCAAACCAATAATGTTTACAGCAAATTCCCATAAAAACGCACAAGGTTATTGTAAACCAAATAAAGACTCAATTTGTTATAACCTACCTTTACATACACACGATGAAGATCATTTTCATCACCCACAAATTCTTAAATTAGCCTCCGGTACACACACCGAATGGATTTTAAACAGAGATAAAAAACACAATGAAATTTATCAAAAAGTAACAAAAAAGTTATTACAAAGGCAAAATATTAATGAACAAATAAATTCACGCTTTACACCAGCCTCCGATTTAAAAATTGGAACATTTGTTTTAATACCCAATTTTAATACTCAAAAAGGAATTTCAAAAAAGTTACAACCCCTTCGTAAAGGACCATACCAAATAATTACAAAACCCACTGATGTCACATATAAAATCATCGACTCAGACAAAAAAGAAATCGTTCAACACCGAAACAACCTATTACCTTATTACCCAAAAGAATACGCACTCCGCGAATTAACCCAATTATATTCCTTCACAGGATTAAAAATAGTTCAAAACGAACCACATCTGAAAAACACAGAACAAAATGATAACCCCACCGAAAATCAAAACACAAAACCCACCGCTACCAAAAACACTACAAAAAATCTAGACCATAAAGAATCCCAAAAGCAAAGAAAAAATAGAAAAATGACAGAACAAATAATACCCCAAGAAGAAATAGACAAATCAGAACATAGAAAAACAACAAGACTCCGAAATCAACCACGTAAAAACTACAAAATGTTCATCCCCCAATCTAAAATATTAAAGAAAGTAGAATTTAAAAAGTAATTTTAAGATTTTATACTTCACAATCTTGAAACCTCCGTAACATTTTTC
Source organism: Symsagittifera roscoffensis (assembly GCF_963678635.1). Taxonomy (NCBI): domain Eukaryota; kingdom Metazoa; phylum Xenacoelomorpha; order Acoela; family Convolutidae; genus Symsagittifera; species Symsagittifera roscoffensis. Next base: position 109,240 of record NW_026971345.1, on the reverse strand, counting down.
ATTTCAATTTTTCAAAATAACATGCTCACAAGCACGCAATAATTCTAGTTCAAAATAGACCAATAGGATTCATCCAATCCGCCACTTTCTCTAACTCAAACTAAGATAAATTAGACGAATAATCTAGAACTCCAGGCACATCTCTAACTATAACTTTACAACCTCCAGGTCAAAAATAAGCAAACCACTCCAAATTGACAACTAAAATAAATATCACCATAATACCGTACCCCTCCCTTATCTAATAACCCAAAGATCAACAATATTTCCCCAACTCAGACCACGGATACCCCCAAAACAAATTTGATAACTTAGCCTAAAGTAACAAAATGAAGATTTTAATTAGCCTAAAGTATAAAAATCTCACCATACCCCGGATCATTTGACAAACAAAAATAAAGAAAAAGACGACCTCCCAGTCACCATAAAAATTGCCCCCAACAAATTTTTACAAAACTCAACCCACTTGTCAAAAAACTAATAAATAATTCGACCACACTAGAAAATCGCCTCAAACAGCAAAAAATATTCGACCAAGAGATCATTTCTTAAATGCTCTTCTCTCAAACAGTTGCTCAAATACTTATAAATTTTAAACATTTTTTTTCAATACTTGAAGCCTTTATAATATTTCTTTTTGATATACTTGAATCTTTTCTAATAATCCTAATCATTTTTTGTAACATTTTTTTAATTTTCTACACTATACTCGAACTATTCCTCCAACTTTCCAAAACCCTTGAATATATCCACAGGTACGATTTTAACAACTTGTCTAAATGATACGAACAATTTTCAGTAGAACTGATATCTTTTTATTGTTTGTAATTTTCATAACATTTTTATCATCCCTCATTTTGACCATCTGTAAATGTATAAAGAAAGCAATCCTCACATTTGCCCTAGCAACAATCCTTCTAATTCTTTTTTTGGAAGAATATTATAATAAACACAAAATTTCTCACTAAAGTAACAATTCAGAAAACCATCAAAAATTGCTACCCAACAGTCACAGAATCAGTCTTCACCGACATCATCCCAAGATAATCCAACACCATCTTCAACTACTCAAAATCCTCAAACATCTACACGAATTTCTTTTCAAGACAATCCATACACTTTTGAAGAACGACATGCTCGTTTATCAGAACCACTAGAACCAGTTCAACGACAAGCACCTTTAAGCGAACCAACATATAACCTATACCCAACACTACCACAAGAACTAAGTAGAATAAGAAATCTTAGTCAAAACCAAAACACAGTCGAAATAAATAGACAAATTATACATCCTCGACGAAACAGAAATCTCCAAACTCCCCGAGTTCACTTTGATATACCTCAATCCCCATCACAAAACACTCCAGAAAACCCCATTGGTATCTTACCAGAAACCCCTACGCTTCTTTCACAACGTAGCACCTCAAGCCTACCATCAGATTACTTAGGTTCAACACCAACATCTGAACAAATACGTGAAAATCCCTTTAACCCCCCAAACCAAGCATCACGACTTCCATATTGGACTACACATTCATTCACACAAGGTGAACCAAATTTAGTCAATGACCCCATAGACATTTCTACAGATACAACATCTTCATCACTACCAGAAACATTATCACTACCATCAACACCATCAATAAGCCAATTTTCACCACTACCTTTTAATTTAAATTTTCCAAATAATCTCGACGCCAGATATCGAGAACAATCATCAATAAATATTCCTTTAAGATTAGATTGGAATACATTCACAGCACCTCCACCATTATTTGGACAACATCAAGAAAGTAACCGCCTTCATAACTGGGCACTTAATAGATTACAATATCGCCAAGATATTCACAACGATATCCGTGATCACAATATTCAAATACTCCAACAAAACAGTTTACAATTAAAGTTTGAAATCACAGTTAAGTTAAATAATATTACCCAACATCCCTACCCATTAAATCCACCTAACATAACAGCTCAATCACTACCACCACCGTTTATAACTACTGAAGTAATATATAAATACGACAGATATACCAAAAACACAATTGGTTACATTACATTTTATAACCCATACTCAGGATTATCATACACATGTATATTCTAAAATTATTAATTTTTCTCCAACTCCTTTTTCTAGTAACCTCAAATCAAAACATAAACCCTTCTCCCCGTACAGGACCACAAGACTTATTAGTAACACATTACGATTGCGAAGAAAATGAACAAAAAACACTACATAAATATGCAATAAATCAAGTATCACAATGTGAAACAGAACCACAAGCTATAGAAACCACAGATGTAATAGCAACACTCTATTCAAAAGCCCGAGCAACAACAGTTACAGGTTATAAATTCACAGCGACATTTTCCGAAAAGAAAGTACATTGTTCGCAAGTCTCGAACGGAAACAAAAACCGACTTGATCATGAATCATTCTATCAAAGTAATATAGAACGTCTTTTACATCTCAATCCCGACGATTGTAAAAATGAATTACTTAGACTAAACATCACACAAAATAAAAACTCCCAAAGAAAGTTAGTTAATTTTCAAGTTTTTCCAGACTCTGTACATCAATCACAACTTGAAAGACACCAAGGACATATAAGACTAGACGAAAAATACCCGTATAACGGCGCACACGGACGATTAACCTATGATCTACATGATAAACATTGGATACCACACATTGGTATAAATGACCCATCAAACTGCAAAGCAGACACAAAAAATAAAGGATACCAAGAAATAATGTTTTTTGATTGGAAAATACAACTCGAAAAAATACAACTAACACGAGATTTATCTGATAATACAATGATCTATCAAGGAATCCGACTACCTTGTAAAAATGATCAAGGATATTGCGACCCTACAACAAGAACACAAGCAACAATTGTTTGGTTCCCCGAAGATACATGTACAACATTTCAAGTAGCAAAAATACACGCTCGTATGATAAAATTTCACGAAAAATATTTTATACAATCAATTCCATATGAACAAGTCCATCCATCACGAAAACTAAGTTCTAATTTTAGAAACATAGACAATATAGAAAACAAATTGACACGTTTCCAAATATATCAAGAAACAGAACTTGTATGTAAATACAGGAATCCACTTCACAGAACACAATACTCTGAAATATTAGTTGAATACGAAAAAGGATTCGACATGACCACTGGAAAAGTAAAAATCGACCCATATGCCACAGGTCATCCTCTAAACGAAGGAACATCCTATATACCAGTTAATTTTGAAAAAAGCAACGGACAACCTGGTGGACATCTAAAACCTTATGACACCAGAAGCACACGCTTACAAGAATTATCACTAATGAATACTACATATTTCGGTAATATCCACTATGATATTCATTTAGATATGAAACTAGATTACACAATTAGCCGAATTTTTCAAGAAATGTCACTCTCCGAATTAGAAACACTACACCAACTATGCGAATTAGAACGAACACAAATATTACAATCACTTGCATTAGCAGTATTAAAAATACCCTATGCAGGATACTTATTATCAGGAAATAGATCAAATTTTTTAGACTACGAAGGAAACATCTTATGGTTTTATACTTGTACTAAAAAAGTATCACCATTATACGTTTTTGAAGATAAACGATGTTATAAAAGAATCCCTATCTTTTATAAGAATAAAGTACATTTCGTGGATACACTTTCACGAAGAACCTATTTCTGGGATACCGCAGTCCCATGTGGATCAGAAAACAGCCACAATGTAGTACAACTAAACCCTGATGAAAATAAATATTATCTTCTCACTCCATATCCCACATTAATGCAATCACTCAAAAAATTTTCACCAGAAAGCATTCGCGCTATTGCTCGAAACCCAAATATAGACTTACAATCAATAGGAATCTATTCAAAATCAGATATTCAACATCACATTAGAACACAACAATTCCAAGAATTATTAACACAAATGGACACAATACAAAGACAATCAATAGACCAAAATTTACGCAAACTTGCAGAAACCGCAGGATTTGCCGATATCTACACGCAAGACTACAGCGGATATTTTAAAGACATTAAAGATTATATATATCTAAACGGCGAAAAATACCGTCCCCAAGATATATCACCAATTAACATTTTTAGCTTTGTTACACTCAAGAATGAAATCCTTGATTTTCTAGGATGGCCCTACTACATCTTAGAAAAATTGACTATTTTATACGCAATGTTTAACTTTATTGGATTTCTTTTCTCACTTTTAAAAGGAATCTACAACACATGTGCTATACACACACAAGTAAACAGACAAGCAAGCGTAGCACGCATACTCTTTGCAGGATTTTTTGGAATTTTTTCCACATCAATAAACAAAATTCTTTTAGACGCACAAATAAAAGAATATAACACAAAAATAACAACACGACAAAATACATACGACGAAGAACATAACAATGTCGACACACAGCCAACGGCACCACAATTACCACCCCTACCAAATAACCATCCACTATCCCTAGTCCCACGAAATTTTCGAAACTTAGCCATCACACATAATCCAAATTTTCGACTCACCACATCACAAAGTCCCATTCAACATATAATGACACACCAGTCACAAGATGATAATACTTATGAACAAATTATTGAACAGCCCCATACCACCGCTTTTCAATCTCAAAATAATAATTTTTTTAGCCCACGATGAGCCGCCAACTTGGATCACTACATCGATCAAATTCCCATCCAACCAATCTTACCTCTCCAATCCCAATCATACCACTTTTTGCTTTTCCGCCACCCGATTTTCCATCTAGCAATGTAACATCAGGCATGAATTCCGACACTAACTCACATATTTCAGTTTTATACTCCATCTCACAACTAAATAACCCGAATATTGAAACCCCCGATGAATTTGCCGACTCAGAACCATCCCCATCCAATAATTTTCATAACCCTTCTAATTTTTCTCAACCTCCTTTTCAACCCATATTATCCAATAACCCTGACCCAATCACTCCAACACCCTCTTATGCTTCCCAAGTTACCCCAACCTACTCCTCATACCATTCTGACCAATCATCTCATTCTCCAGACACCCCCCGAATCTCCCCAGAGCTAGATAATTTTATTACCCTCCAACAACAACCCTACCACCTTAACACCCCGACCATAAACCAAATCTCCTCCACTACAGATTCATCCAATCCCCCTACACCCTCTTCAAATTATACTGAATCATTAACACCATCATCCACATCCACTATATCTTCACTAAACACTAATAGAGCTTACCGCACTTTTAAAAGAAAATTCCCCAACCATCCTTTCCCAGCAAAACCAGGAACAGCCCGTGAATACATCAACCACCCCCAGCATACTAACACTAAAGAATTTTTAGCTATCACTTTACCCTCATTTCCACAATACACTTTAAACACCCCTCACGACGCTAACGAAACACGCAACTTTGTAGATGAATACGTTTTAATGCCCACTCTCTCTTGGACCTCATACTATCATTTCACTAACCCCCTTCGCTTACCTTTATCCAACACTTCCATCGATATAGAACGAAACAAAGACATGCTATATCAACTAACTACACCACTAACCGCCAGACAGTTTACTTACGTTGGATATAAAAAATCACTAAAAATACACACTGCACCTAGAGCTAATGAATATACACTAGAATACTACGATCACAACATCATCAGAGCTAACCAAGATCAATTCTTAGACGACGATCGCTTCGCTAATCCACAAATCACCGAGAAATTTTTCATCAAGACACCATATGTATTTACACTAAACATCTTCGACCGAAAGTTTGATCACATTATTTCAGAAGCACTAACAAACACACAAGCATACGAAAGTTTTAAAGAACGCTTCCAAATCTTTTCACTAACCTTTCACTTCCTTGCACCACACGAAAGAGATTTGCACTGCTCACATGATATTATGTTGCGCACTAAACAAACACATACATACAGTTACTATCGTTTCATCCAAAATCACTTTGACCTCCACACACCCTCTAGACAACCACACCATCGTTTTCAATTCATCAATTCAAAATACACTTCACCGTATTTCCTAAATTTCACATATTGTATTAAAGACACTAACCTCCATGGTATTCTTCGTAATTATGACCCCATAACCCAAATGTACATTTTCTGCCCCATCACCAAGACCTTCAACGCCGAAGAATCCCGACCCTTCCTTATCCCGCACGAGTTTGTACAGCCTATAGAAATCCCAATTTTAGAATTCATCCACAACACTAAATTTAACCACAAATTATATAACTTAATCCAAAACACACCTTATGAGTTTGCAGTAGGCACTGAAGAACTAACCACTATTAAGGCACTTCAATTGCTTTGGCCACTGCTTCAGACTAAAAATATCATCCGCATTCTAGCAAAACTACTAACAACTTCAGAACTAATTCACGACATCTTCCCCCACGGTTTTTTCCCCGACGACTAACAGGTAAGTATGAATTAAGTAAATATTACTAACTAATTACAGTATTAAAAACTCACCATTCTTTATTCATGTTTTCATTAGATTTTTAGCTTTCATCCGACAATCACCTACAAAAACCACAAAAGAAACAATAAAAATCACAATTTTCATCAAACAATTTTAAAAATTCTATTAATCTCTTACACTTATAAACTTCTTAAATTAATATCAATGCAGTAAATTTATCTATAATATTTTCCCCAAAGCAGTAAATCTAATAATGATGAAAATTTGTAACTTAAAATTCCCCCATAACTAGCAGTAAATTTCCGAATTCTATGTAGTAAATTAAATAAATGCAAATGCAGTACTAACCTTTTGATATTCTCATTCATTCGCACAATATTCTATCCACACTCGCACAGCTCGCCCACGAAGAATTGTTTAAAATAATGAATTTCAGTTTCAAGTTTTCACACTCAACAACTCTAACATATAATAACATGTTTCAAATTTTCCTTTAACCCGGTTGGAAAGGAATCATATACTAAACAAAACTAACCAACGCAGCTTACTAAATACCACAAATCATAGAATAACAGCATGACTTAGAAAAGGAAACCAACGGTACCCAAACCGGATTAACCCAGTTTAAAACTGGATAATTTATTCTTTTGAAGACTATTACAAAGTCTTAGAAAGAAATAATAAAACACAAAAAAGTCGAAAGACAAACCCATACCACAAACAATTTGCTTTTTGGAAAAAGTACATAACCAACAAGACATAAGTAAGACCACAACAAACCCAACATAAAACGTTGTCACATAACAGGACCCCTCACAAAAACCGCATGAAATCATACTCCCACCCCTGGCCTAACCCACCAGGAAGGACGTCCTGAGCATGCTCTATAGCCGGCCTAACCCACCGCGCTACACCCACGCTTTGTGACCACACCTTTATTTTTAATAAGAGCTACTCAAGTGTGAGTAACTCTTCAAAATAACCGAACTAAAACAAAAAGCTTTTGTGAAAACAACTAACTAAAATCATTATTAAAAAATATTAAACTAATAAAAGTTTTATAAAATGTAAAATCACATGATGCAATATATAGATCAGAATACAACACCAAGGACGAACATCAAAAGACAAGACGACCCCACTACACTCGAGAGAGAATGACCAACTACAATCGATATGCCGCTCACAACCACAACTCAAAGGATTTAGAGTACGACTTGACTTCGCAGAAAAGGACTTCATTGAACTAGACCAATGACCACCTCGATGTTCAAGTATACGTACAGATCAGAGTAACCAGGCATCCCCTCCACGCACAATCTCCACGCCATTCCCAAGCTAGATCAGACACAAAAGAAGTTCTCCCCGAAGAACAGAAAAACCTGACATAGCCAACCATTCTGAAATCAGAATTGACTTTGTTGCAGAGACTCAGTCGTTGTCACAAGAAGAACACAACGTCTTATGTCTCTAACTCCAACTTCCTGGAACTTCCTTAACAAAGAAGAAGCGGAAGAAAATTATGATGTTCGCCAAATACCAACGTCCATCATCCATCCTTGAATTACAGAACTGTTCTAAAAAACTCTGTAAAACCCGGATGGGTGGAACCTGATCTAAACTACATTTTATGATTGGATAAATTAAATGTTTTACCAATGTAAAGTATTTAATATTAACCAATCATGATCCATCTAACTAACAACCCACTTATTTGTAAGTGCTGAAGTTACTTGTAATTTCAGCACCAGAGAGATTTGAATTTAACTTAGAAATTAGTTGGACTCTCCCGAGCACTTCAGCAGCCGCAATAAACCAGTATACCCTAGATCTATTGAGCCTAGCAGAGACTAGTTAAACAACCTGAGACTAGATAGTATAAGAGTAAGATTAGGATCGGTATTAGACTAAGAAGTTGCACGAATCTATCCGGCCGAAAATAAGATAGCGTGACGAGCAGACGGTGTACCCTATCCGAAATTACTCTATGAGTTATACACTCCAGTCCTAACTCATTCGGAATCCGAATCATGTAGAATACTCTTTAGTATGATAGCACTTTTGCACCCCTACAACCATTCTTTGAGGATGTCAAAACGCGTTAAAACACCCTTCGTCATAGTTTTTGTATACTTCTTTGTATGTTCTATGCTCGGAACAAAAAGAACTACATAAAAGTATTACTAACCATGACTGTCTGTTGGGAATCCATACAAAAGTACCAGTAGGTCAAATTCACAAAGTCCAGCCCACACACTACCACTAGCACCCTATCTTCGAAATATACTGATGACTGCTGTTGACCTCCTTGTGTATTCTGTGACCCCACGCCTCCCGATTGGAACCCGACTGCTGTGGATCCTAGTTGACTCATTACAGGGTTAACTAGGGCTGCTTTCACGTTCTGATTGTAACCTGAAGCAGTGATATCATCCTTTAAAACATTCATCCAAATCAGGGGCCGACTTAGGGGAAGGGGACTTAGGTGGGAGGGGGAAATGCGGACACCGAACATTTTTCAAAGTTCGATTTTCAAAGAAAATATATCACGATGAAGGTCTTTGAAATTCAGATACTGATTATAGAGGACACTTTTTTCTGCAAAACTGTTCAATTTAGAGAAAACAGGATTCAAAGGTAATTTTTCAATTTCGCTGGGAATATAGAAAACTAATTTGAAACTAGAAATCATTCACGTTTTTGAATTTAGCTTGAAAAGAAATCAAAACGCAAACAGCGACAAATCAAATTTGATCAAGTTTTAAGACTCCTGAAAAAAAAAAAAAATCATCGATGAAACACTTCGTTCTTTTACATTTAAAATTGAATTACTACTAAAATGAATGCGGTAATTTTAATTGAATTTTCAACAGGACTGAGAATGCGAGACTGCACGTGAAGATAACTGCACGTAATTCTAACAGGTTTGTAAGAAAGTTGTTTACGAAAAATTCTAGTTCTCTATTACAAGTACTCTTGCTGTCGCAAGTGAAATAAATCGATAATCTTATCGGCTTTCTTCCTATTAAGTAATTCAGAGGACTCCTAACTTCAAGTTACCTGAATTTATGGATCCTGATGTTCCAGAATTGCCACTTCCCGACATGCTATTCTGACTAGTCAACATTCCAGATTGTGAATTGCTGTTTCCGGAAGAGTTGTTGTTATTGCACATATTGGGGGCTCCAGGGAGGGATGAGAATGAGTTTGGAACTAAAGGGGGTTGTTGAGAGACGCTGAACTTTTCACGAAGGAGTTCTCCGAATTGACCTCTGGCGCCACGTCTCACGTCACTTATTTGGCACGTCTCGATTGTTTGACCCTCCTGAATAATAACTTACCTGGTGATTTATATTTAAATTAAACATAGGATGTTAATAGCATAATTTCCTAGAACAAATCAAACCACCTGATTTAGTACTTTGACAGTCGCATGCGCTTATTGCTCTGTCAGAGACCTCATTAACAAAACATTGCAGCATTTCCAATTTTAGCCCACAGTAAGCCCGAAAAAAACTAAAAGCTTGAATGCCTAGAAGTTTTACATCAGTAGGATGGTGTTACAATGGAAAAAAGTCCATGTACCTCATCAATTTCCCAAAATCTTAAAATATATACCCATTTAAACAAAAAACTATGATTTCATTAAAAATGCAGGAAACGCTGAATAAATACTAAAACTGTGATTGTTTTGAATGACGTGACTTCAAAACAAGGTTAATTGGATCGGTTTTAAGCTGACAATGTTTGCAGCTACGAACGCCTCGCTATGTTTGCAGCTACGAACGACCTGGCAATTGCAAACACGATGTACCAGAAGAAGAACCACCAGCTATATACCTGGATATCACGCGACAGACGAACCCGGAACCAGATAGACTTCATCCTGATCAAGAGGAGATGGCGCACAGCGATCAACGATATCAGAGCAAGAAGTGACAAGATTTGGATCGACAGCGACCATAGAATGGTGAAATGCAATCTGAAGACGAAACTTCGTACATATGTCAAAACCCATAGAACAGTTAGACTCAACCTCGATGCGCTCCAACATACAGGTACTTCCAGGAAATACTGTACGGCCCTTTGTTCAGTAACCGAATCTACCAGCAACGTGAACCAGAAATGGGAAATCCTAAGAGACAGTATGATATCATCGGCGAAAAAGAATCTGGGAATCTCGTGCACCGTAAGGAAACCTTGGATATCTGATGAAACCCTCAAAGCCATCAGAACACGCGAAAACCTCAAGGCTAAGGGCGCTGAACTCTCGAAAATAGCTGCGCAACGAAAGCTGGTGAAAAAACTCATCCGAAAAGACAAGAACTGCTACCTCGACATGAAATCGGATCAAATTGAGGACGCCAATGAAAGAGGACACACTAGAGAGATGTACCGCCTCATTCGGACTTTGAGTGGTGCCAAATCGAGTAGTTCACAAACAGTCAAAGGTCTCGATGGCCAACAAATCAGCGATAGCAAGGAAGTCATGCAACGATGGGCAACTCACTTCTGCCAACTTCTGAATGCTGACAACAGCCCGGCCCAACTGCCCAAGGTCGTCTCGAGTACTGGAGTCTTCACGGATATAGATCAGGGAGAGCCGCTAAGAAGTGAGATTGAGGTTGCACTAGCAAGCCTCCATAACCACAGAGCTGGCGGGTGCGACCACATCCCACCCGAACTGTTCAAAAAAGGAGGTGAGAGAATAGTACTTCTTCTGAAAGACCTCTTCAAAAATATATGGAGAGAAGAGGCAGTCCCAGATGAATGGCGAACGTCAATACTCCTGCCATTTCATAAAAAAAGGTGACAAACTAGTGTGCAGCAACTATAGAGGAATATCTCTGCTCTGCATTGGTTTAAAAATCCTGGAAGCTATACTCCTCGCACGTTTTGACGACCTCTACGACTCATATGCGAGAGATAATCAAGCCGGCTTTAAGAAGGGAAGAGGTTGTAGAGATCAAGTTTTCGCCCTACGACAGATAATCGAGCAGCGAAGTGAGTACAATAGACCCACAGTGATGGTCTTCATAGATTTCAAAGCTGCCTTTGACAGCGTCAAGAGAGATGCCATATGGAAGATCCTGGAAGATCACGGAATGCCAGACAAGCTGCTTAGGATTCTCAGGAACATGATTCACAGTCCAACAGCAACGTGCGAAGAAACGACAACCTATCAGAGGCGTTCCACGTGGAAACAGGAGTCCGCCAGGGTGGCGTCCTGTCACCCTTCCTGTTCAACATCCTCATTGATTGGATCCTGAACGTCGCCACAGATAACACGAATCTAGGTATCCGGCTAGAAACCAGTATTACTGACCTGGACTATGCAGATGACATTTGCCTGCTAGAGGACAATCCAGATGATGCCCAGAACTTACTGAATCGAGTAGTTGACGCCGCAAAATTGGTAGGACTCCAACTGAACGAGTCCAAGACTAAGTGCATGTTCTCCTGTTGCGAGCCAACGGTGCTATTTTGTAATGGTGTTAAGCTAGAAAACGTCACTGAGTTCGACTACCTAGGAAGCCGCATCACCTGTAACGGAGACATTACCCCAGAAGTTCAGCACAGAATAGCCAGCGCGACTAGAAATGCTGCGCAGCTGAAGAAATTCTGGAGTAACAGAAACATAACCACCAGGACCAAAAGCAAAGTGTACAAAGCATGCGTAAGAAGTGCTCTCCTATACGGCGCAGAAACATGGCCGGTTAAGAAAGGGGACCAGGCCAGGTTGTCCTCATTCGAAACTAGGTGTGCACGGCAATTTGTCTACAATGGATTCGAAATAGTACCCAGGAACTGCTTCGCAAAGCACAACTTGACTCACCTATGGACTATGTGCTGAGGCGTATGCGACTGAAGTGGTGTGGACATGTGTTCAGAATGCCGGATGAGAGAGTGACGAAGGAGGCACTGTTCTTCGAGAAGGCGCCCACTTGGAAAAGACCAAGAGGTGGGGTCAGAAGAACATGGAGATCAACAGTCGCTGCTGACCTCGAACGTGTTCTGAAACCACCGAACATGAGGGCAGACAAGTGGAGATTGTGCTGGAAAGATGCCTGCATGGAGGCAGCCCTGGACAGAAAGCGATGGCGTGCGATAGTTCGGGACTCAATATGTGGCTGACAATGGGCAGTAGTGCCTTAGTCATGATGATGATGATGATGACAATGACAAATCGCCTTGTATTTAATTGATGCTTCAAGTTAAAACTGCAACCTTTATACGCCAATTTCATCAGAAAATAAAGAACTTCGAAGCCAGGCTGAAAAACTTTCGTGTAACACTGTGAATAGATTCAAAATTTAACACCCCTAAACCAAAAAAAAACAATTACTTAAACAAAACAACACATTTAGCAATATTTTAAGCAATGTTTGTATAGCTATCAGGCACAATAATATTAGCACATAAAAGTTCGGTTATTCAACTTCTGTCAAAAAAAATCGTTGAAACTGAGCGCTCACGCCAGAGAGCAATTGACGACATGAAGTTAGAATCAAACAAAACGCGTCTTTTTTAAATCTTGATCATCGACCAAAAATATTCGAATCGCCACTCTTTAAAGCATTCAAAATAACTTTTAAAACATTTACGTAAATCTACCATACAGAAATCAAAGAAGCAGAAAAAAGACCTTTTATTAAAGAGTTTTCATTTCCAAATGCTTTGTAGAAAAAATATATCAAATTAAACTCTTTCAACTTTCTATGATTGACACTTTTTTTTGATAAAACTAACCTTTTAGAAAATTTGATCAAAATTGGTGAAATATTTATTCCGCTCGAAAATCAAAAAAACTAAGATCCATTTTTGAAACTAAAAATCAGCCACTATTTTTCACCCAATGCGCAATTTGCCTGACATTTAATAATTGAATTTGAAGTTAACTGAAAAAATCAAAAAGAAACCGAAAAAATAACAATGTTGAGAAAACAAACTGTTTAAGATTTTCCTTGAAATTAAATGCAAGTTAACTGTCTTTACGTCGTTCATTTTAGTGGATTTTTTAAGTTTTTTCCATTTCAGTAAAACTTCTATAATTGGCAAAAATTTAAAACAGCTGACAGAATGTAGCAAGCCGTTAATCAACTCAAAAACCAAAAAAGTCCATTTTTTGTGTTTTTCGTACATTCAAATTCCATCGATCGAACCAACCACCACACTCTAACAAATCTCTTTCAATTTCAACTTTTACGATTGACACTATTTGATGACACTAACCCAATTTGGGAGAATCGGATTAATGAGGAGTTTGCCTATTCCGCTGGGAACTCTAAAAATTAAATCCATGACTGAAATAAAAGTTAAGCGCCATTTCCCCTTTGGTTCTCGGTGAGTGTAATTTGAGCTCCATTTCGTAAATGGATGTTGAACGCGAGCTTCAAAAACATCGAAACTCAAACCGTTTGAAAAAATTGAGCGTGGACAATCTTGAGAACTTTCTGGAAAAAAACACGGCCTGTAGAAACCCATCAAGAACCCAATTTCAGAAAACTTGATCCAGTTCCGCTATATAGTCTGATCCTGATTTTAATTACCATGGACGTTCTTACAGAGAGACGAAGCGGGAGCGCAGTACAACAATAACAGCATGGTTAACTAGTCGGTAGAAAACTCGACGAAAACTATGTATCAACATTTTCATGTCTCTTTCTAACTTTCATGTACAAAAGCATGCCAAATTGCCTGTATTAAAAAATCATCGGAACAAATCTTACCAACCGGTAAAACAAGCCAACAATACTTGCAAACAAAACACGTAGAGCTGCAAAGAAAATGTTTTCATTGAAAAATTGACGACACATTAAAAATTTTAGGAAACACAAAAGTAGAAGAAACTTTTTACGCACATCAAATTCGCAATATCATGTGGAGAATGCGATATCACGTTAAATCATAACCTACACCGAAGTGATTTCAGCCGAAAGCATTCAACCAGAACAAAAAATTAAAAACGCTATTTTAGAATCCATAAAGTCACACGATTTAAATTATTGGAAAATCATTCGCTTGTTCCACTCTACAAAAAGAGCATCAAATAGGAATGCACCGGATTCCTGAATCCAGTTCCGGAACCTGGAAATCCTGCAAACGTGACAGTTTATTCCGGTTCAGGAATCCGGTAAAAATACAGGAAAATTCCAGAATTTCGTAACAATTTTACTATATCAAGTGAAATAGGAAAAAGTAGACCAAAAAGCAGCTCTATCTAGTGAAATAGGAAGTAGAAATAAGCCTCGAATTAGCAAAAACTCGGCTACGCGTAGGATGCGAATCTGCGACCTGCAATCAAAAGATTTTGAGTCTCACGCACTATCCACTCAGCCACGCAAGATTAACAACAGACAAACAATCGTCACAACAAAAGCAGTTACATATGCTAATAAATTTCCAATTGGATTCAGCGAAAGTGGCACCATATACAATTAGACTCAATTTAGCAAGTAATAATATGGAATATAACAAACTGAAGGCACCCAAACTAACTTTGCATCTAACAAATTGCTTACAAGGCATAAAGCCACCATATGTACAAATTATGCATTTTAAAAAGTTTCAAGGTATATTGAGTTAGAAAACTTTTGAAATCGAGTTTTTAGCATTGATATTGTTTGAAACAAATCACTTTTTTCGGTTCATTTGATAAATTAAACATGCATCAATAATGTTAGCTTATTGCTATTCAAATGTCAAAGCACATGCTATGAAAAACTGTGAAGGTGCCCCAAAAGTAGCACCAATATTTGCGATTTAGGTCAGAAAAAAAAAGAAAGTTCGTTATAATACACTCGCTTAGCAAGTGTAAATACTTGCATTATTGATTTAAAAGTGAAATGTTTCACAAAAGCGAAGCTGCGCTTCGCAAGAACTAGCAAAAACAAAGCTTTCAGAAAGGAAATTAGAAAAGATACAAATAAGCCTCGAATGAGAAAAACGTATAGGCTTCAAAACTGCGACCCCGAGAATTGGAGTCTCACGCCCTGCCCTCGACCAAAAACGCTTAACAACCGGCAAACACTAGCCACAAATAAAGCAGCTATGTATGCTAAGAAATTTCCAATCCGATGGAGCAAAAGTGGCACCAAATACAAACAGACACAAATTTGCATGTAATAGTTTTGAATATAACAAACTGAAAGCATCCACACTAATTTGGAAGGAAAAAAATTGGAAAGCATAAAACCACATTATATACAAATAATGCATTTCAAAAATTGTTAGATATATCGAGTTAGAAGTTTGAAACAAATAGTTTTTTTCCTTTTTATTTTCGATTTAGTTCAGGAAACAAAAAATAGTCGTAGTATAACAATAACGATCGCTAAATTCGCTAGTGTAATCATGGAGCAAAACAATTTTTACCGAAAACTCCAGAGTCAACCTGTTCCGTTTAACGTACATGACGTTGCTGCCCAAAGAACAGTGAAACAAGCTAGCCAACGTAAATCTATGCAATGAGTAGTCACTCATCGGCACCATAAGCGAATTCCGTCTGTTGAAAATTCCGAAATCTCCGGTTTCAAAATCTGGCAAAATCAATTCGGTAACATCTCTAGTAGCCAAACTGAAAAAAAAATAAGTTGAAATGGTAATTCTTTTTCAGCTTATTCGCCCTTCGCCTCGTTGGCCTAAACCGGCACAAAAATTCAGAGTTTTCAAATTCTCAAATGTTTCATTTTTGTCAAGTGTGTCTTTGAAAGATTTCATTTTTTAGCATCTTCTGTGCTGTATAAACAGTAATTAACCTAAGTGATTTTCAAAACACCAAAACAAATCAGCTCAAAAACTTTGAACTTTCAAAAGCAATATACAAATACCAAAATTATATTTCAACTGCACAGAAGATGCTAAACAATGAAACGTTTCGTAGACACTCTTAATAAAAATTTAATTCCGAGAATTTGAAAATTCTGATTATTTGTCCTGATGGTAGGCCAACAAGGCGAAGGGCCATCAAGTCGAAATTAAGATTACAATTTCAACAAGCCGAAATTTACATTATTCTGATGTAATTTACGTTATTCTGACGTAATTTCGGCCTCAAGATATAGCGCTTTGTAGATATGGTGGTTTAGTGACAATCACCTTGTGCTATATATTATTTTTGACCATTTGTGCAATTATTGAACTAAGAATTTTCTCTGAAATTAATTTTCTTCTACAAGCATTTTGCCCCTCTTGAATTTGGAGGCACATTTCGCTCACACTCATTGATTGACTTAGTGAGAGATACAAGAGTGAAAACGATAGAGGGTGAATCATTCGTGAATTATGTACATTGTCTATTAATCCTTTGCTCACGTGATTACTCACCCGACCGTCTCCCTTCCAGTTGAGGAAGAATCCATACTGGTCCACTCGCAGCACTGCATTCTGGTCGAACACGTCATAGTCCTACAAGAACAAGATTGAATACTTCAAAACTTTGAAAATTTGCAACACAAACTATCTGAATTTTTCAAAAAATCAATCATTTTTTGCATTTGAAGCGATATAAAATAGGGTAACTAAGCAGATAAAACATAAGCCTAAACCATTTAGGCCGAATAAAACTTTTCAGCGAAAAAAAAAACAAAAGGAAAACCAAGCAAAATAAGCAACGTCAGAGCTATTCATTTTACAAACTACCCGAGTAAATCAAAAACCGAGGATCTGCGATGAAACTCTTGCTGACAGCACAAGAAAATTCCCAGATTTGGCAACTAAGCCGACAAAAACTGTGTAATGGAAAAAATCTCTCCGATTACAATTCGACTTGTTCTAGCGAATCAGAAAACAATACAGAGCAACTATATTTTACTCGTTTCAAATTTAAAAGCGTTGTCTAAAATGGCACCGAGAGCATCTCAAAATGTCTATCTTGAAAAACTGAACAAATTCGAAAAATCGGGTCAATGATTTACTTTTTCTCGTTTTGAACATTTGCGCAGAATAGCTTCACTAGCGCTTAGATTGACCACACGCAATTGCTTATGACTATTTGACATTCAATCACTGTTAGAAAATTGATATCCTTTTCATCACAAGCGTAGTGGAACTAATTCATAAATGTGCCACTCATTATAATATATCACTTTATTTTGTTTTTACTTTTGATACAACATTTGTCAAAAATATGTCACAAAGAGAAAAAGTGTATTACAGGAATTTTTTAACCTCATAAATCAATAAAAACAAGTATTGTTCAAAACGGTATTCTTTGACAATTTTGCACCTTCAATTAGTCAAACGAAAAACAATTTTCGTTTTCGTACTATCGTATCCAAACAATCTTGATATCCAAATATGACTTACAATGCGATTTCGTAGATCGGCGTTAAAATAGTTTTCAAGCCTCAAACGAGTATGTACGCTCAAATATCTTTCAAAGTAACTCAAAGCTTTTACCAATCTCGCTTACCAATTCGGTCATACTTTCAGAGAGATTAATAAAGAATAATAAATGAAATTGATTTAGATAGCTTGCAGCGATTCGCTAAACAAAAGTTTTTGAAAAATACTATTGGCTCACTGGATTCTAGAATCAAAAAATTCATGCCATGAATTTATAATTTTTTTCCAGTGACTTTTAAGGATACAATTAGCTCACTAAAGGTTGAAGTTTTTCAGCAAGCTATTCAATCGATGAAAATTCGAACAATTAAAATTGCTTTGATAGCTTCAATTGGCACATTGATTTTTTAAAAAAAAATCGGAACCAGAGCTTTGCGCTATTTGTGTTACAACACAAACAAATTAAGGCAAACTAGCAGACAGAAGAGACAACATCCACCAAACCGAAAAAAAAATTTGAACAACAGGAAAAAACATAGCCAACAGACATTTGGAAAAGTGTCAATGAACATAGTTTTTCTGGAAAGATATATTCAAGCGATGTTAACTTGAAAATTCAAGTTAGTTTCACAGCTTCAATTGATTTGCGATAAACCTTGGAAGCACTGATTTGCGAATGATAAACCTTGGAAGCACTGTCACAGCAAAATTCGTACAGATAGTTGTCAAGCGACAAAAATTTGAATGCCTTTCACGCAACTTGGGTTGCCCTGAGAGAAAAACTAAATCTTAGAGTTGCCTAGTAACAAGTTGCTTAGTAATGTAATATAATGAACAAAATCTTCAAACCTCCGTTTCTCCAAAATTATTTTTTGTGTCCTAAAGTATTCAAACCAATTTTAATATTTGAGAACCGGTGGACTTTAAAGAACTTTTGTGACGAGCAGTTTTTCTCTCAGTTAAACCCAAATCGCGCGTCGAACGAAATCGAAACTTCGTTGTTCCAAAACTGCAGCACGAATACTTCTGCTATATGCCTGCATATCAAGTGCTCTTGATAGCTTGGTTTGCTTCACGAAAGCTGGTATTTTCTTGAATCAAAACTTGATCAAAAAATTAGTTTTCACTTATGGTGTTTTAAACTTATGTGCTCAAATCTAGAAAACAACTGGGCTTCAGATCTTCGTAATTTTAAACCAATAAACGGAGACATAAAATTACCGACAGGATACAACTGCAATCTACATATTCAACGAAAAACTGAAAAAATTTCATTTGCAAAATAATCAAATTTATTAATGGAATTCGTAATCAACTCTTTTTCCTAAACTAATTTAATGAACAAAGTAGAAATATCATAAAAGCTTAAACCTGGCGCGATAGTGAAGTCCGCATTTGAATATACAAAAGATAATAGATAGATCGATAGATTTAAATCTGAATTTGCGTTTTTAGTTCACTAATGTATAACAAGACTGCTCGAATCAGAACAAAGCCCTGAATGTTCCGACTGCCTTTTAAAGTTTATGGAGCAGTAATAGCATTTAAAAAAAATTAAATGTAATAAAAAAAATGAAATTTTTTTTCTAAAATTTGAAAATTTTTGCGAAAATCATTCCCCCACACGCCATATAGAGAACAAAAGAAGAGATTTTGCTCATTGTATCAAATCAATTATGACAAATAAGGTTCTTTCGACCAATTTGGAACGATTTCTTAGACGGATTAAATCTCCGCTTACACGTTAATAGCGCGAAATATATCGCGTGTTAATTGTCCCAAATTGGCCAAAATGGCAATCTTTAAACCCCCCCATAACTTTACGAAAAATGATCACAGGTGAAACATCTTTTCAAATTTAAGCTCAGGACAACAATACCTTTTGAATGATATGAAAAAATTCCGTCAAAAATGGCTAGTTAAAAAGTCGAAATTGTCTGAAGAAAAAAAAACCACCCGGAGCACAAATATTCCGTTACTTTCGTATCGAAAGTCGGAACAATAAAGTCTTCAATACAGTCATTCACACTTATTAAATTCGTTTTCAAGAAGGGAACAATTTGCCAATGTTTTATGAAAACAATTCTATGGGAAAATCCCATCTTGGAAGAACACCAAAAAAACCAGTTAACTGCCTATCGAGTGGTTTCTTCAAGGTGCCGATAAAAAGTCCTCTTACTATCCAAGTAGAAAAAAATGACATGTCTTCAAGTCCGCGATTGCAAGTACACTTGCTTTCGCAAGTAAATAATAACGAGAAAGTAATTGAGTTTATAGATAGTTTTCCGACTCAGAAAAAGAAAAAAAATAAAGTCAATCGACAACTTAGAAGCTGTTTTAACGAAACATTTCAAATTTCTTTCCGAATCATTGTAAATTTCTTTTCTAATCATTGGAAACTATTTGAAACATACTACAGCTCACTAGTCAATATTTCTTTCAAAGGGATCATAGAAAGATGGTATATTTACCTCTGCGACAGGAACTATTCGTTCAGCCCTCACTCCATCAATCAGAAACTGGGGCACTTTGGAGACCCAATTGGGGTCAATTGGCAAATTACTATGTGGGTCCACGTTAATCACTTCCTCGCAACAACCTCCAGATTTTTGATCACACGTCCCGCCAGGTGACATAATTCGATCACTCAGTCTAACCAACTCGTTTGTTTCTTATTACGTAATACCAACTGAGGCGTGAAACAAACAATTATATTTTCCAATTAACTTCTGATGTGTGTGCCTCTTGTCAGTTGAGTCACAGGGGTAGTAACAAAACTCTTTTGATAAATTTCACCTCAAAAGCGCAGTTTAATCAAATCAAAGTTGGCAAAGTAAGAATTCAGCATTGTTAGTGGTAAATAACGACCGAGGCCGTGAATTTTTACGCACTTGTATTTGAATTTTCCCCGTAATTGGGACTTATTTGAAATAAACTAGTAGAAAAATACTCATTTTGTCGATTTTTCATTTAATTGTAATGGGTTGTGACGTAAATGAAATCAATTAAATATTGGCGCCAGGTAATTAACATACAAGAAATGCAGTCGGTATCGAGTATAATGCATTTTGAAATTCAGAAGGTGGAATTCCAGTCAATTACGCGCGGGAGAATGAATGGTAATAGTATCGAATACAATTATATTAAAAATCAGTCAAACTGAATAGAGTTGACTTGGGTACAACATACAACACAGCTGAACCAAATTAATTTATCAGGGGACAATTTTTGTTCAAATAAATTTGAGTTTTCCAATATTTATTGATATTTTCAAGTCTCTATTTTAACGATTAGAAGGAATTTTAGAAGATAACTGAGAAAAAATATTGAAATATTCCGATTGAAATTGATTTAACTATCGTACAATAATCAACATCTGCATATCTGAAACAAAAAAAAACAACTGATCTAAATCCAATTTCAAAAAACAGAAGTAAAGCTACAAATTACCAGCGTACCATTTAATTGAAACATAAGTTTGTTTAATAGAAATCAAGCCAGATTTCTTTTTTCAAACATCTTAACTCCCTGTTTCACAGACCTATTTTGAAATAAGAGAAAAAATGACAGTCAATAACCGGCAGGATAATACCGTCAAAAACGGGATAAACTCGAACGATCTCTTTTCATGCTGGTAAGTTCAATTGTAATTCATGCGGATGGAAACCATTAATGAATTATTAAACAACCAAAGTGAATACATGAAACGGTTCATTTTCTTTAATCTGCAACGTCTAAGCTAAATTACAAAAAAGTTCAAACTATCGCACAACGCAACACCCGACCAAACAGTGCAGCATATATAAGCGCATTCTTGATTTAAAGGAATGCCTATAACGAAAGAAACATTAACCCATTTTGCGATCAACCCATTTACATTATCAATACATTTGCAAAAATGTGAAAACGAATGTTCGTTTATTCAGTGTTTGATACTTAAAGCCCTCTCAGTTCGGATAAGAACTAAAAAATAAGATCAGTACGCACCATATCCATCTAATTAACTCCTCTTGTCGGCTAATTAAATGGTCCTCTTGGTTTCCAAGAAGAAGTACGACAGTTGTTAAGACGGCAATTAATTCAACGAATGTTTCAATGTAAGTCCGCCGAAAAATTTGTTTAAACCCTAGTTTTTGAGATAGATGTAAGCCAAAAGTCTTCTGTAAACTTTATTTTTTAGTCTTCTTAATGTCACCCTCATTACCTTAATCTTCACATTTGCACCTGTCTTTAGATTCAATTAGTATGCAAAGGACACAATAAAATCACCTTGACGGAGGGGAAGGCGTTGTAATCAATACGTATTGTACCAATAGGACGAATCTGATAGAAAGACAAACACTTTCTATAAACAGCAAACTCGCGAATATACAAAAAAGGAGGACTTAATAGATCAAAACTTGAGCAAACAAAAAAAGGAAAAAGAAAAAACGAAGTAAAGCCCTCGAAATTGCAAAAAAAGTGATTAAGGCTGAAAAAAAGGTGTAAGTTTAAATCAAATTCACAAACACGTGAACAAATTTTATTTTAAATTTCACGCCAATTATTCTAATGGAACAATTAACTTTTAATTGAAACCACGATTATCACTATTTGATTGCTTGGCCTCATTCATAAAATCTTAGCGAAAAAATCATTCTACAAAAAAACACTTCTCAATTTTGAACACAAGTTTTTGAAATGAGTACATACTCAATGAACTATCATTCAAAGAGCTTGATTCGAAAAACAGGTGCCTTGTATTTACCTATCAATTTGAAGCTAAGATCATAAACTCATATAGAATTAATAAGATTACAAAGTGAAATTGATCTCTTGTAGATTGCACATTTAATGCAACAAAAAACAGGTGGTTTAAGAGTAATCAACAACAAAATAGTCACCTTTGAAACGAACTTCTGAGGCACTTAAAACGAACTTCTAAGGCACAAATCAGTTCAATTAAACAAACATGGTACAAATAAATTGCAACTACTTTCAAACAATGAAAAGAACGATTTTCTTCGCTTTGCCGAATTCTCTGAAACTACTGAAACTTCAGATTTCGACGTGATGAAAGATGGACGCTTCTAAAAGGACCCAACCAGATCAAAATTTGAAAAAAGAGTGTTTTGCGAGATATTTATGTCTGCTCAATCGGAGGTCATTGAGTGGTACTCTGAGTGAAGAAGAATCTTCAAAAACAGCAGAAATAGCATGGAAATTTGAACCCATAATCGTTTACTTAGCACTAGCATTAAATTTAATTTACAAAAACGAGCAACAAAACGGCAATAAGCAGTTGTGCCCGCAGCTTCTTTAAAGTCTTGACATTTATGCCATCTGACATTGCTATAGACCAGATACCAGCCACCAACAAAGCGTATTAAACGAACGCAGATAAAACACATGAGCGGTGAACAAATACTCAAATTAAGCACTTTTGTTGATCAATAATTCACGCAAGTTCGCTTGGGGAGATTTTGACAGACCGTATAACACTACTTTAGCAAACTTGCTCCTGTTAAAAATTTCTGATGACTAACTCCTACTAAGACCTAATAACAAAATTTCTCAAGAAGCGAAGGAGAGCTTCGCAGTTCTTGCAATACATCAAAACTTACCATGGCAAGCCAGACGATAGAAACAATTTTGACTACCCGAAGCACAACACGCATGGAAATCTATCAGATCGCTACCAAGCCAAAACAAAATAGGCAAAGACCCTTAAGCGAAAAACCAATAAGCAAAAAACGGAAACAATACAACATCGAAGCTTTTAAAACAAATTTTAACAGAGGCGAAGCCGAGCTTCGCACGACTTGCGATACAACTAGATCTACCAAAATGAATGAAAATAGTTTAGAATGCAATAGCAGCACCGAAAACTACAAAAGCGGTAACAAAGCCGAAAATATGAGCAGAAACTCCAAGCCAAAATTTTTATTGAATTCATAACTAATTAAAAATGTTATAGTACCCCTTCCCCTACTAGCTCACAAAAGCACACAAAAACTTTATCGCTCATCAGACAACTCAAAAAGAGGCTACTAAGTTGATATATATTAAAAGCCAAAACCTATTAAGCTGAAAAAAAAACGAAACTTAAACAAGCTGTGGTAAAAAGGCAGCCAACTTGAAAAATGGGGACAGGAACATAAAAAATGTGCTACACTAATACACTAAGTCGATAAAAAATAGACCGAAATAATTTGGGCGCAATGAAATTTTCAATTGAAAAAAGAAAAAATGAAATACAAAGTCAAGAAAAATTACAACTAAAAAAAACACTGAAAACAACATTAAAAATGCGCCATGAAAAAAAAACGATTCCACCATGTGCCAGCTTAGCCGAAAAAAGATAATTGGCAGACAGATAATTGGCCGACAGATATAATATTTCCCATTTGAAACAGAATAAATGGCCGAAAGAATAATTCCATTTGGAAAAAAAACAGGTCCTCGTCAGTTTTTAACCAAGGACCTTTGCGTCCGGGGTGTATTCGTTACCTCCAGACTAAAAAGACCGGGAACGCATAAAAAATTTGAATAATTATGAAACAAGGGTCCACAAGAGATGAGTCTAGAAGTCAATCATGTGAAGTTGATCAACCAGCGAATAAAGTTATTTAAAGAAAAAAAGTTAGTACTCGATCGGATTGCAATACCCTTGCTTATCGCAAAGGCAAACAAAAGAGATATTTCTGTGTAAATTTGATCAAAATAAGTCTGTTAGCTGAAGCTTCCGACAGTTGGAAAAACTTAAGTGATGCTGTTAGTAAAGGCATTTACCTGGGTTGCAAGCATTTTTTTGATCGCTATTATCGAGAAATTTTATCGATTAAAATTTTCTAAAGCAAACACTCAATTGTAGAAACCGTCAACTTTTACCGATTGAAATTGAGATAACATAACACTGATCTTAAAAAGCCAAAACGCCAAAAAAAACAAGCTGATATACAAAATTCCTTTTTTCACGGAAAGACATTACTCGACATAAACATTCCCAAACTCAATGGTGTTAACTAACTTCGATGTCACTAAAAAGTGTTTAGTGGAGAGCGTCTGAATTAAATAAAAAAATTACCAAAATGAGAACAAAACAAAACCGAAAGTTATACAAATTCGAAGCGAAAACGAATGCAACCGTTAAAAAGACGGGTAAATCCAACAACGCTTTTGATTTCAAAAGTTTGAACAATTTCAATTGCAAATTCATCAAATTCATAAATGGGATTCGTAATCCAGCATCATGTAATTTAAAATATCCGACTTTTTTCATCATTTCATTCTAAATTTAACAAAAAAAATTGAATGATAATACTGGCATGAGAGGCCAGCTAAGCATCCGCTGATAGTAACCTGACATCACTCCACCAAAATTCAATTTAAAATTACACTTTTGAAAATTTTCAAAAAAAGATAAAAAACGTCATATCTGAAAAAGAAAGATGAGCTGAGCAGTCACAATTGGAGTCCAAACATCCCCAGTGTACCTTGAGAACACCACGCCATAGTGTCGAGTATTTCAAATTTGGAAATTATTTGAGATCTTTTAGAAAAATTTTGAAAAAAGCAAAAAAACGGCATATATCAGAAACTAAGATGATTTGAGCAATCAAACTTGTCGGCAAGATCTGCAACCCATGAGAGTGCCCAGAGAACACCCCACAGTTGGGTTGGGAATTGCGAACTTAAACGTTCTTTAATTCATTTTTTTTGAAAACTTTGAAGAAACTTCAGATCTCGCAAAACGAAACCAATTGAGCAGTCACATTTGCAGGCGAGATCCAAAATCCCAGAGAGTACTTCGACAGCACCTGACTACAGAGTTGGCAATTTCAAACTTTGTGATATTTTTCAAACCTACTTTTGAAATTTTCTGAAAAAACATTAAAATGCCATATCTCGGAGCAAAAAAATTGAGCAGTCATATCTGGATGCAAAATTTGCAACGCCTGAGAGTACACTGACAGCAGCTCGCACTATAAATTTGAGAATTTCATTTTAAAGAAGTTTTTTGTAGCTAAGTTATTATTTAAAAACTTGAAAAATCTTAAAAAACGTCTCATCTCGAAAACTAAATGGATTTGAGCAGTCTTTGGAAACAAGATTTCCAACCACTGAGAGTAGACTGACAGCGCCCAATTACAGTGTTGAGAAATTCAACGTTTGTCAAGTTTTTATATCTAAGTTCTTCGAAAACTTTCGAAAAAATCATAAAACGTGATATCTCGGAAACTAAAAGAATTGGAGCAGACATGTTTGGAGGCAAGATTTGCAACCCCTGATAGTACCCTTACAGCACTCATCTACATGGTTGATACTTTCAATTTGTGGAACTTTTTAATTCGTAGATTTATGAAAACTTTCGAAAAAATCACAAGAATCTTCGTATCTCGTAAAACTAAAAAGATTTGGGTAATCATATTTGGAGGTCCAATTCGCAACCCCTAGCGTAACCCTGACAGCATCCCACTATTGGGTTTGAATTTGGCAAAAAATACGCTAATCGCAAGCTGGAAAATTGAAAAAAAAAATAAGCATTGCAATATACGAAATAGCTTAAACGTGCAAAAACTCTTTCGTTAAACATGCAAAAATAATACGTTGAAAAAGCTTAAACATGGCGAGATAGCGAAGCCCGCATTTAAACATATAATAGATAGATTTCAAAAAGCGGGCAAATTGAATGAAAACTTACTAAAAACATCTGTTGGCTTAAAATATGTCTGTTGGCTGGAGTTAGCAAAATTTTTCAGTGATGCTGTTTGAAAAATCATTTACCTGGATTGCAAGCATTTCTTGGATTCCTATTAAATTCGAGAAGCTTTAACGATTACTTAAGCAAGTAAGTTACCAAAAACTTGCTAAAGCAAGTACCCAATTTTGACAATTATCATCGTTGTTTATTTAAAAGTTGAGATAGCATTACATTAATCTTCAAAAGACAAGACGCCAAAAATAATAACAGAAAGCCCCCATTTTTCACGCAAAGGTATATTAGTTGCCAAAAAAATCTTTTTTGAAAAATGATGTTGACTAACTTCGATGTCACTTAAAAGTATTTAGTGGAGGGCGACTGAGTAAGATGAAAAACTGCAAAATTGAGAAGTTGAATCGCTCAAATAAACTTAAAGGAAATTTAATACGTAGAATAATGATAAAATTGAAGTAGAACGAGAGCCGCTCGTCAACTTTTGGGTAAATTAGTCTGAAAATTTGAAAAAAAAATTGGATCCGTTTTCAGGACTCCGAGACAATTTTTTGATTTTTTAGAATCCTAGTCACAATAGGGCTTCAATATGATACCACACTTGACCCCGTACTAGCTTTCCTTGAGATAGCAAAATTGGCAGAAAAAAAAATCAAATAACGAACCCTACGCCACAGTCCTTTCCCACTCATCGTGTGAGGTTGGAAAGATAATAAAATCCACTTTCTCAAAAAAAAAATTCGTTCTTCGCATTTAAGAGTAAAATCGAAAAGGCAGGAAAACTTGATTGAGGTAAATGTTAGGTTGAGCGGCTTGTCAATAGAACATACACCAGCCTTTCGGACGTTTATTGACTCCTGTCAAAAAATCTGCAGGACTATTTAAGACAAAAAATGGTAATGCAAGGGCTCCGGTGATTAGATGCACACCATTGTAATTTGAAACATAGCCAACTGACACTTGGAAAAGAAAAATGAACACAAGAAAACAAAAAACTAACTTGTTTGGGAAAAAACCTCACTTTTTTGAATTTTTAAGAAAAAATGCTGTTAAAGCTCTTTGAATTTGATAAACAGTTTATGATTGGAGCTTTTTCGATAAAATGAACCCAATTTGAGAAAACAGGATCAATAGGTAAAACTTTAATTCCGCTGGGAAATTTGAACATTGAAATCCACTTTCGAAACTAGAAGTCGATTTTCCGTGACCTTTAATTTTAGCTGTTCGATATGGGGTTGATAATGGAAACGAACAGATCTTACAAAGAAATCGAAAAACAAACCGCGAAAAATCTAAATTGAGCGTGAACAAATTTTCTTCAAAAAACACAAAAAATGACCAAGGCCTATAAAAGAGTCTTCACTACGTTCATTACTCGGATCTACTTGAGAATCTCCCCTACGGAATCTATTTGAGATTTGCCACCCCAATTAATTAAAGCAGTAAATTAGTGCTAGAGCATTGTATTTAAAATTCGAACTTGGCTGCCTTCTGATTGATCGAACTTTCAACTAACTTAATCTACTTAACAATTACCCCCTTCTTAAAAGTGGGGGGGGGGGGGGGGCTAATTGTTAAGTAGATGCCATTACTCATACAAATGATTTTTAAAATTCTTTCTTTGCAGTCCATGCAATACATCTTTGCAAAATGTAGTCGGCTTTATCAATCTCGGCAATTTTGATATACAGAACACCACTTTCCCAAACACCAAAACCCCAGGAAGAGACCACTTAGACCGAGATGAAAGATAGGAATTTACCTTGTCTGAGCAGATACACTTCAGTTGACGATGAGCTGCATTTTTGCAAACGACGGATTACTTGGCCGTAGTGAGAAACAAAACTTGAAGCCTTTAATCAATGATACATCTAGATTATTTCTAACCAGCAATTGGTTATAACGGAAGGACGCCTTAAGCTGTTTAAGCAGAAAGGGAAGCTACTAATATAATGCTGCTCAACAGTTTGACATGCAATTTATCGCAGACTGGAAGAAGGGGAAGGAAAAAATCAAGCCCGTCAGCAAAATGTCAACCCTGTAAGAAGAGATGGTTTAAAAACGTGAGAGTGGTGTAAATTAATGTGAAAACCCACTCTATTTCACCGCTGCCTCTCCTCTCCTGTCCTCTCCTCCATAGTACCAAGTGGTATAGTCACAGAGACAGAAGTGAACTATGTAACTATTAACATAACAGCAATTCAAATGCGGCAGCTATATACTATACTAACCTTAGACCACAAGTATTCCTTTAAATATTATGCTACTTGAGAAACACTTCATCATTCCAACTTATACACTACAACTCCAGATAATTCGGTGATAAAATGGTCAGGAAAACCTCCATTTTTCGCAAGAACTGTAGTAGACAAATTACCGTTGCTGTACTTACTATGTGCTAATGGTGTAAAAAGAGGGACTTACCAATGTCCAAATGTGTACAATAGGCTGTCTTAATAAATGGTGATGATGGTTCAAGAAGCAATATCATTTAAAAACCCCAACTTGAAATAAAAGCGTGTAGAAATAATAATAAAAAGGACTATAGTGGGTAAAAGCGTACAATCTTACCGGTACGGGAGAGAGAGAGAGCGAGAGAGAGACAGAGAACCTTTTACTTCGCTCTATCCATGTGCTGAGCGGAATTATAAATTTTCAATGCTTAACTGAATATATTTGAGTAGATTCACCTTTATACTGGAAACGCACGCTTACCAAACTAATACACAGTTCGAAAACATCGCAAAAAGAAAACTAAAGTAAATCAAATTTGAAATTAAAGTAACGCGTGCCCAGTGACATTTTCTTGACAATCAAAGCTTATTTAAAAACTTTTCGGGCCAAAA
Organism: Symsagittifera roscoffensis; assembly: GCF_963678635.1. Classification (NCBI taxonomy): domain Eukaryota; kingdom Metazoa; phylum Xenacoelomorpha; order Acoela; family Convolutidae; genus Symsagittifera; species Symsagittifera roscoffensis. The sequence goes on along the minus strand of NW_026971345.1, from coordinate 79,898 downwards.
TGTGACAAAATACGCGGAAAAAAATTCTGCCCTAGAAAAGAAAGCCTTGCGTAACAAAATAAAAACTAACTCTTATATTTTGTAAGCACAAATGAAAGATTTAAGAACATCACCTCGCGGAGCAATCTGCTTTGTACTGCGTCGGTTGCTTGAAAACATATTAGCACTGACGGAAATTTTTTTTAAAAACTAAAAACGGGAAATGGCAGACAGAAAAAAGACAGTTTATCAGTTGACTGCGCGAACCACATCAACATTACACACGAGTTTGAAGATGTGTTGCAGAGTAGTAAGCCGACAATTTAGTGAACCGACAGTTCAGTCAGCAGAAACGCTTTACAACTTTGAGTACTAGCTACCGCGCGAGCAATTAATACTTCAAAATCTTTTTAGTTGGAACTCAGTTTTACATTAAAATCCTTCAAAAAAATAGATTTAATTTGAATACTCTGGATTTGTAATTTGGCGTAATTTGAAAAAATCTATCGACATGTTTCAACTAAACATGTAGTTATTATTTTAGTCCGATCATACTCGACGTTTTTTCAAAATTGTCCCCTTAAAAACGGGTATTAAAAGAAAAATATCTGCTTATAGGCCGCACACTTTCAAGAAGACTACTTGGTTTTTAGGGCTGGGAGGGGGCTTAAGCCAAGTCATAAGGTAATTAGTTCTGATTTCAGGCATTGCGTAGATTGACAAAAGAGCAGCGGAATATAATTAATACCCAAATTCGCCTCGGTTCCATGACAACACTGCATTAGAACACATTACTTTATGCGCCAGAAAGCAATTAAATTTTGTAAATCAAAAAAGACATTCCTGCAAAAATTAAAACAGGCATGAAAATGAGAAACAAAATAATGAAACAGAAGAACAGAAAAGGAGATACCAGATTTTTTATGCGAGTTACCTTTTCATTTTGTATTATTACAGCTAATTCATCTTAAAGTGAATGGATTTCTCCCAGTATTGATATCGATAGACTTTGAAGGGGCCGAGGACCGTAAGTAAAAAGCAGTTCCACCGGTGAAACCAAAAGACCCGAGTAATATAATGCCTATGTAAAGTCGGCAACTTTCACATAAGCGAATGTAAGTCCAAGTCGAACAAGAAGTTTTCACGTTGATTCTGCAAGGAAAAACAGATCACCACTTCGTCCGATCTTGATTACATACGATATCAAATATGTGATAAACATACCTGCCTTAGAGCAGGGAAGAAAATTTTGCAGCACAAAAAAACACTGCACCACAAAGAGCTGCGCGCAATTTGCGATACGAGACAAACATAGCATGACAAATTGGTGGACAAAAGAATTTCAAATCATTTTGACATTCAGACATATTATGAGGCAACTGAACAGATATAACATAAGCCGATGGCAAGCCGAGAAAACTTCGAAGCAAAAAATGGAAAAACAGAGTTGGTTTAAAACTAACAAAAAACTTCGAATTGAACGGTCATTTAAAAAGCAGTCATTTTCAAAAAAAAATGTTTGCCAGACACTTCATCAGAACAGCCATGTTAACTTATTCAAGTGAATTGTTAACCTAGTTTTTAAACCAAAAAAAGTCTGTATTCCGATTTGATAACGCTAATCGCATGCATAATAAGCATCGCGCAATAATTTCCGAAGCTGTCACTAAGACCATAATACTTCTACCTGTCACTAATACCTGTTGAGCCAAAAAACTGAAAATAAAAATAAGTCCCCTCTCTCAAAACACAAACACACGCACACTTAGGAAAACTATTCGACCACACTACGCCATGAGGGGTCACAAAACCGATATAAAATTAGCCAAAATCTTAAGAACCGATAGGATTTAAAAAAAAAACGAAAAATGAAATTTTAATGAATCGAACTTGATAAATTTACTAGCAACAAAACAATTTTCGAATCTAAGGCAAAACTTCACTTTGGAAAAGTATTCAAACAAGAATCTCGTTGCAATTCATTTCATGCCGCTTTCAAAGAAGATGATATTAGTAGTAGCAGTAGTAGTTCGTCAGTCTTTAGAGCTCTTGGCTCAAGGGTTTGCACCCACAGTTTTGGTCACTACAATTGCAGATGATTCTCCATGTGCATGAGTTTATTTAACTTTATTCTTCAAAAAATTTCCAGTAGATTTTTGTTAAAACCGGCTTCGTCAGCTCGCTAATCTCGTAGTTTGATTTCTTTGTAATGATGTTTAACAGTCTGCTAGATCTCTTTCAGAAGTTTTAATCGGCTTTTTTTGTTCTTGTTTTTTCAATATTTATTTGATTACCGCTGGTTTGTCTTGTTTTGATGTCATTTCCAGGGTTGTTCTTTATTGATACGGGTTTTCTGATGTTATAGTTTCCTTGCATGATGGATAGTAAGAGTAGGGCATCGTGTAGTTCGAAGTACATAGATAGAGGCAGGAGTTCTAGTTGTTTTAATCTATTGTTGTAATTTTCCCATAAGCCAAGTATCCATGAGGTGGCCCGATTTTGGATTTTTTCGATATCCCTCATTTCACCTTTGTTTGTTAACCATGCCTGAGATGCGTATGCTATTACAGGGACTACATACCCTTTGTATGAGTCCTGTTTCATATATTTGTTTGCTAGTTTCGATACGTTGCGTTTTAGAAAATTGAAAGCTCTCCAGGCTTTGGAACATCTTTTATCACAATGTGCTTTCCAATTTAAGTTCGTCGCCATTATAATACCTAGATCTTTTTGTTCTTTTTTTACAACTTAGGCGATTGGCATTTAGCGTCAAATTATCAATTTCGCATTTCGTTTGAATTGGTAGTATATAGCATTTATCACTATTGAGTTTCAATTCGTTGTCTGAGCACCATTTTTCTATTCTATTTATGTCTTCTTGTATAGTACAAGGGTCAGTCAAGTTTGAAAGCATCTGCATACCCAAAAGATTCGCTATTTTTAATTATAGTTGGTAAATCGTTTATAAATAGGATAAATATTAAAGGTCTAATGATTGACCCTTTTGGCACACCATTAGTTACTGATGCTGTTGGGGAGCGCTTATCATTTATTTTCACATATTGACCCCTGTTTGTTAAGTAACTTGCAATGAGTTTCACGAAGTTTCCGCCAATTCCGAATTGTTGTATTTTATCAATTAATTTTTGGTGAGGACCGCTGTCAAATGCTTTACGAAAATCAAGGTAGAGAACATAAAGTTCCGTTTCAGTTGAAATGTCATATTTTTGGTACAGATGGTCAAGAAAATGTAGAAGTTGAGTAATCACCCAACGCATTTTACAGAAACCGTGTTGGGCTTCATGCTAGTGTTTGTTGGTTAGATTATAAAGCTCAACAAAGATAAGTTTCTCTAGTATTTTTGATACATTGCAAAGAAGGCTTATTGGCCGGTAATTCTTTATTTGTGATTTGTTCGCGTCCTTGAAAACTGGGACTACTTCACTGATTTTTCAATGAGTGGGGAAAAATCCTTTTGCTATTACAGTTTTGAAAACAAGATAGAGTGATTTTGCTAGAGATAAAAAAATCTTTTAGGATAAGATTTCCGATGTTGTCAGGCCCACAGGCATTACTGGTACCGAGGTTCGAGAGAATTTGGACAATTTGTTTTTCTGTTATAACTAATTTATTATGGACATAGTTTTCGTTATTTTGATTTGCATTTAGTAGATAATCTCTGGTAAAGACACTGCAGAAGAATTTATTGGAAAGCTTAGTTTTTTCATTATCATTGGAAGCTTGATTGTTTCCGAAAGACATATGGTCAGGAAAACGAATGCCTTTGTGGGTTGATCGAAGATATTTTTGTAGTGCAGAAAACTTTTCTCCTTTGAAAAGCTTTTGCGTAGCAGAGCTTCTTTCTTTTTTAGTTTTAGGAGGCCGCTTAGATTGTTTCTGTTTTTCTGTTCGATTTTACGTTTTAATGTGGAAATAACTTTTATTTGGTGTGATGTACTACTAGACACCCAAGGGGAGAGGTTCTTTCTGTGGCTTGTTACTCTGGGGACATTTTCTTCAATGATATGGCAAAGCCATTTATACCATTGTTTTACAAGTTCGTCAACATTACTATAACAGTACGGAAGAAATGTTTATCTAATATACTTTTATTTATTGCATTCCAATCGGCTTTATGAAACGCAAACCGTTCATTTTGTATTGTATTGGTTACTTCCGTTCCAGTGTGAATCGATATAGTGTATGCTAAGTGATCGGATCTGTATGACTTGTTGAATTCTGTATGACTTGTTTTGCGTGGTGTAGTTCAGTAAGACTTTTGGATTATTTGTCAAAAATATATCTAACTGTTTTTTATTCTTTTGGGATAAACATTCCTCAAAGTCATTTTCGGAGAGAAGATTAAGGACATTCACCTCGTAGCTGTCATTCGAGTCCATTGCCACCCAATTCGCGTGTACGAATAAAATTAATATTCTCGGCACTCGTAACAATTAATATTGTGTTTCGAGAGCCGACAAGGCCCTAAAGCATTATAATAGAAAAATTATCGGCTCAATCAATATTTTGATCATAGGACTTGTAAATGTTCGTTCAGTTCGGATAAATCAGATCCTACTGTTAGCCAATTACTCTTAGATGACTTTCAGACTCTCGGCATTGATAGATTTTCGAACAATTTTCCGAGAAAATCACGTTTCTACAGAATCCAATCGGATAACTTGAACATTGCATCCACTCGAGAGAAACACAGAGCTATTCATTAAAATCTTTGATTAACCATTCAGAAAATTTACTCAGAGCGCATACGACTCGTTTTTTTACCCAATGTTTTCCATGAATTTTCCGCAATCCGTGAATTTGAAAGTTTCACCCGAGTAACAGAAACTGATTTATCATGAGCGATAAGCACAATATAATAATAATAATAATGAATTCAGAGTTTAAACAAAGTATAAACTCAAGGGGGATAAGCCCCGAAAGATAATTACAAATGTATCTGTTTACAGATGAATCGCTCGCAGTCGCACATGAGGCGCCAAGAGCATGCATCAAGTTCGTTGTAGTTGTTCAGGAAGTGCGACCAGTAAAGATTTGTTAGTCTTTGTTTCAGGCCAGATGAAAAGAAATCGACTACGTGATTGAGTTTATTCACAAGTTTTGTAGCGATGTACCAAAAGTTTTTTCTACACTTCGCTTTATTTGTACTTCTTGTTTGGATGATATCATGAGTTGAGACCCTAGTACCGGTAAATGGTGAAGAATACATATTGTGACCAATCATAGTCGTATTTATCGGTGATGATGTCAGAAAACAAAAGTAGACTGTGCATTTCCATAAAGAGATAATGGTAGCAGCTCTAGGAGATGAAGTTTTTCTTTGTAGCTCAAGTGTGTTGGGTAGTTGAGGATCCAGGAGGTTGATTTCCTTTGCACTGATTCAATAACTCTGAGGTCTCCTTTATTGAAGTACAAACACTGGGAGCCATAGGTTAATATTGGTACAATGTATCCACAATATAAAGCAGCTTTGAGTTTTTGGGTGATGTACGGCGAAGAGTTTCTTTTAATCATGTAGAAAGCTTTGATCGCTTTTTCACAGCGAGTTTTAGCGTGCGCTTTCCAATCAAGCGTACTCGACATAATAATTCCCAAGTCTTTATGTTCATCCGTGACATCCACTGTATCATGGTTCATAAGAATATTGTATCTACTTTTCAGGCACAGCACTTTGCATTTCCCACTGTTGATTCGCATTTTATTCTCTTCGCACCACTGCATAAGGGTATTGGCATCTAGTTGTAAGCTTGCGGGATCGCGGGATACAAATTTGTAATCATCAGCAAAACCGAACGGAGCAGAGTGGATGCCGTCGGGTAGGTCGTTAATATAAATCAAAAACAAAAGCGGACCCAGGATAGATCCTTGCGGTACCCCACTTGTGATCAGCAATGGTATAGAGATATTGTCGCCAATCTTGACTCTTTGTGTTCGATGGCTCAGGTAGCTTTCAATCAACTGGAGAAGTTTTCCTCGAATCCCGATGTTGTATAGTTTGGCCAGAAGCATTCTGTGACAAACTTTGTCGAACGCCTTTTCAAAGTCTATATATAGCACATGCAAGTCAGTTGAATTTTCGTCTAAGCCACTGTAGATGTTATCGAGGAAACTCAGCATCTGTAAAACTGCAGATCTTTTAGGCCGAAACCCGTACTGAGAACAATTTAATGTAGGACGGAATTGTTGATAGAGGGCGTCGAATATGATTCTTTCGAAGACTTTTGAAAGTGCTGGAAGAAGTGTTATAGGCCTGTAGTTTGAGACATTTTGTTTGTCGCCCCCTTTGTGGACGGTGATGGTTAGTCCGCGTTTTCACTGCTCAGGAAAGACTCCTTTGTTCTTACATGTTCGCATTAGGAGGGTCACTGATTTGACGTTAGATATATTATTCAGTAGGATGTTTGGTATACCATCGCATCCTCGGGCTTTGGCCAAAAACAGTTTCGAGACTACACTGCTGACTATTTGGTCGTTGATTGTGATTGACCCAAATTTGCTCGCAGGTTCAGATTCAAGATCGTATATAGCAGTAGTAGTTTCTGGAGGAGAGAACACGCTATGGAAATAGCGATTGAGGAGGTTGGCTTTGTCAGCATCGCTGGAAGCTGAAATGCTTCCCCACTTTAGAATAGGAGGAGTTTGGTGGCTGCGTCGTATGCTTCTGAAATACTTGTGCATTTTGAAGAAATTCAGATCCATGAATGTTTTGCTTTCGAATTCAGTCTGATCGAGCCTCAGTTGTTCACGGACTTTTTCTTCAGTGATGTTTGTTTTCGTTTCATTTGGCTTCTTGGCTTTACGTAGTGTGCTGAGTTTTTCAACAGATGCGACGCCTCGCCCGATGCCCAGGGGGCAGGTTACGGCGGTGTTTAGTGATGGGCGGATTGTGTTTCGATACTATACTATACAACCACTCATACCATGAAGTCAAGAGGACATCCACATTGCTGTAGCCAGTGAAAGGACTGTTGATAATTTCTATTCCGATGAGATCCCAGTGAGCCTTATGTTATGAGAACACGTTGAAGTCCAGATCGATTTGACTGTCTGATGGCTTTGGAGGAGCATATTGAACTTGTAAGAGGATTGAGTACGGCTGATGGTCGGAGCACTTCTTGAAATCTACTGAGTGTGCGATTCCGAAGGCTTCGTCAACTGCCGTATGGATTATAGGCGAGGTATCGTTGATGAGGAAGACATCCAGCATGCAGGAGTTGTTTGCCAAAGTTTGTTGATAGTTGAATTGAACCAAGATTTCCAGGAGCTCGGATTCGTATGCGTCTGTTGAGACCATGGTTGACCAATCGGTATGTTTCAGGTTTATATCGCCAGCAATGATAACGTGCTCGCAGTTGTGTTCCATTTTGTGGTGTTGCAGTAGTAGCAGGAGGTGTTTGAAAGTGCTCACGTTGAGTCTATAGGAGCTCCCGTCAGGAGCTGAATAGACACAACAGAACAGTAGTGGACTGGTTGTAGGTGAGGACTGTACCAGTGAGGCAACGCAATCAGGAATATCTGATGTATCGAGATGAGTCGACGAGTAGGGGTGTCGGATAGCCAACAGAACGCCACCATGTTTGTTGGAACTGTTGGCAGTATGCGCTCGGTCCGTTCTATAGATAGTAAAATCAGTGAGAAATAAGGCGCTGTTAGGCACGTGACTAGTTAGCCAGGTCTCAGTTATACAAAGAATATGAAAGTCTGAACTGGTTGAGGTGTTCGCGAAAGCCATTCTTCGCTTAATGTCCAACAAACTTCGAGCATTGTATACAAGAACGGACATTGAGGCATTGTTTAGTCATTTGGATTCTGATTCGGACTCTGTGTCTGCGGTAGGAGCAGGCAGAATGGTCCAAACTTTGTTTATTTTCTTTTCTAGCACAAGGTTTCTCAGTCTGATGCTACTGGGCTCTGCGCCCCCATTGATCATTACTCGCCGTTGCTGCAGCAGGAGGTTATCTTTTTCAAATTCACTTGTTGTTAGTTCGGGAGACACAAACACGTTTTTGTCGTAATGCTTAAGTTTCGATAAAGAAAGAAAGATGAGTATTCGGTCGCAAGCATTATTTACTCTCGCCATTATGGTTCGATGTTTGCCTTTAATTTGATTGCCCATTCTCTTGATATCTGTTGCTTGGCATGCCAGGCCCAGGTGCGAAAAGATTTTGTTCAGTTCTACTTGATCCGCCTTGAAGCGCAAGGCGGGATCTCTGTTGACCAATTCAGGAATTCCTCTTATTCGGATACCATTGAGTGCATTGCCAGTAGATTCTTTCTGTACGTTTTGCTTTGTCGCAGCCACCACAGGTTGTGGGGCTGCGCTAGTAGCGAGGGTGTTGGTAAGGGGTGCTGGACATCAAGCCGACGGGACTTCAAGCCGAATCGTAAAATTAGGGACTTCAAGCCGAATAGTTCCTTATAAACTCGTGAAATATGATTAATTTGAAAACTTTTTTGAAGAATTTCTGAATTTCATGATCTTTCTTCACAAGTTATTGGCGTTTTCATAAAGTTTAGGCCTCCAAATGATGTTTCGGAAAGTTGAAAAGTAAAACATGGTTGAAGGCATTTTTCATGTTTATAATTTATGCATTTCAAAAACCGGCTGATGTTATTAACGGATGCCAATCACAAGTGGTGCATTGTCATGAATAACGCTTTTAATGGACTAAACTGACCAAAATTTCTGAAAAATAACGTTTTACAGATGATAAAATAGTGTTTTGAGGTGCTTGTAAAGTTTTAATTTCGGCTTGTTGTCCTAGACCCGTTGGTAAGGACCTCAGAATATTTCTTCAGTTCAACTTCGGTTTGCGTTTTGAGAGTTTTCAGCTTTTTCCATTTGTTTTTGAATTGCTTCTAGGGCAGAAGATTGCCTGGAAACCACAGAAATAACCAAGTCTCGTTTGCCATTGCTGGAGCATTGATTACACATCAGGAGGACGTTGTTTCTTACTTCTCTTAACTCTTTTAGTAATGTTTCTGAGAACCCAGTGCATTTCAGGGTCCAGTGCATTGAATTTCCACAAGTCAAACAAACAAACAGTTCAACTCCGTCCGCTAGCGTATGGTTGCATGTGTTGCAATTAGGATTCATATTGGCTGAGCGATGTAGTCAGCATCAGAAATTTACCAACTAATAGCTGATTGTTTAGACGATTTGACTTAATAAAAGCGTCATACCTAAAACATAAAAACCACCTATTTAAAACATAAAAACCACCTATATCAAACAAGGTTTCTGACTTTAATCTGCTCCAACTTTGCTGACGAAAAAAAATGAAAACTCATGGGTCTCGTTTTCCTCTCGGCGAGTTTTCCATCATTTCCCAAAGTATTAGTTGTAAAAACCTAAAATAAAAAAAAGATTCCATAGACCCCGAAGTATTTGATTAAGTATCAGCTGGAACGTTTAGTGCATTCACAAATTTCCATTTTCATCAAAGAAAACAACCTTTTGAATAACAGGCAATCTTCCTACCGAAACTGCATTCAAGTGAAACAGCCCTTTAGAAAACGGTAATGGATATCCGAAATGACTTAGATCTAAATTCAAAAATATTCCTACTAGAACTTGACCTGCAAGCTGAGTTTGAAATTCCGGAGAAGTGTTTTAGCGAAACTTGGTTTCATCCAATTCGGATTAAAAGGAAAAGTTTCACGACTAACTTATCGGTCTAAAACGTCTCTGATGTCTCTGGGAGTTATGTCAGACGCGTCGTTGACTTTTCATCGACAAAAAGCTGTGAAAAACTCCTAATGATAATATCACGCTCATTCACCAGTGAATCTTCAGCAGACTAAATTACTACACTTCTCTGCTTGGTGGAATGTCGTTAAACGAATTGGTGCCACTCCAGAAGATACAGAATTTAGCAGCACGCTTCATATTCAACCTTCATCGTTTCTACAGTGCCAGTCTTCATCTCCACGGTCCTCATTGGCTTCCCGTATATAAAAGAATTCAATTCAAGACACTAGTCTTTGTACACAAGTGTGTACACAACCAGAAAATTATTCCTTAGTATCTAAATGTGTTTACAGTTTCGACCACAGAAGGGGGAAAATCAAACTTCCTCCTCAAAGTACCAAAAACACTAAATAAGGCTCAAAGGCTTTTGACGGAGCAGGATGCCAGCTATGGAACAAACTACCAATTTTTTGCGTAACGAGACAAATGAAAACAGTTTTAGAAAAATTCTAAAAAGTTCTACTTGAACGTTATTAACTTTCATAAGGACTTTCATATTGACTTTCATAAGGACTCAGAGTTCATAATATTGTTCTAGAAGCAATTCTGTGTTCCAAAAGAAGTGGAAAGAAAAAACCACTGATGATGATGATAAATATAATGAGTATTTGAAATGAAAAATGTTTAAAAGATGTCTGTTGATTGACATAAAGTACAGATTGGAAGGCACACTTAAACTGTATATCCTGCGAACAAAAATAATAATGAGAAAACATCTAGTACCCTGTTGTTGCTGCTGTTTAGTGAATTGGTTATCACAACATGTGTGGAAAGATCCAAAAGCTTCTTAGAACATATGAAAGGATCCACAAGACAACGTGACCTCAAAAAAGTAGAAGATTTGCTCATTTTTTTAAACGTTTTTTTTTGGAGCAACCAAAAAGAAATGGACGCAAACAGACCACAGGCATGAGCTCTTTGATAAATTATAAAATTCGAGGAAATGACGTTTCACTTCCAAAACCCCCATCTCCAAGTTTAATAGATGACTTAAAGACTTAATAGATGATGGGTATCTTTTTCAACCTTATTCACGAGTTGCGTGTTCTTTTTGAAGAAACGTAACACGTATTGAGTTTAATTGTAAGGACATCAACACTTATCATCACCTTTTTTTTATCATTATCACTTCCAAATCTAGAAAATTCCGAAGATTTTGGCTGAAATACGTGATGAAGGGATCTCTGACTGAAACCTGGGTTACTATGATACTTTTGACCTTCTGATTACTTTTTTAATGGTTGTAAGGATTGGTTACAAAGTCGAAGGATCTCACTGCTGGTGATGCTTCAAGGAACCCTCGGAACGAGTTCCAAAGTTAATCTCTACTCCCACAAAAGTCCTTTCCTCGGAGAATAAAGCAGAGGGTCGGATTGTAAGACGGTGGTTGTTAACAGGGTGGGTTAGCATGACATATTATCTTTGGTTTACGCCCTCTGTCGACCGAAGCTGTTACCGTTGTGGTAAATGACAGGGGTTCGCCGTCAGTGAACCCTACTGGACGTAGAGCCCGGCTAACATTGATCCAATGAACCACGTAGAGAGTGTCATTGTGGGGTTAGTACCCGGTTTTACACCCTTTGCTAAAAGCAATGGTAAAAAATTAATGGTGACAGATTTTTGATCATGAAAAAAAAATGAAAAAGAATCCATCTCCTTCAAATAGTAATCCGAATCAATTTTTTTGCGGAAGTGGTTGCCCTGAGAATATGTCTTAATCGGGCCATCCGGCGGTAGATGAATGAAAAAGAACGCGTTGAGTGCAATAGAAACTCACTTGAGAAGATAATAACTGCCTTCAAGTTTTGTCTGTTTAGTGAAAACAAACAAATACTTAGCTGAAGTTTCCGTTTGATTGGATGAAATTTTTTTTTCTATCCAACCTGATAGCTAATTTCTGACTTTAAAAACAAATTCTAAATCATCATTTTGCGCAATCTTTCGATTCAAAAACCCATTGCTTGCTGCTCTTCATAGCTGAACATACACTGTATAGCTATAACAAAACCTAATTCGTGATTATCAAATTCGTCACTTGAGGATTAAACGTTGGAATATTATCGTCATGAGTTATTATTACTTTTGGTACTACGGAACAATCGTAGAGAATCTAAGGCTAATGAGCAAAAAATTCGATCAAAAATTAGATTGATTCTAGACATGTGAAAGAGACCCAAATTAACAGCTCAAGGAAAATCATACTTAAGCAAAAAAGAAACTCATTTAATGACCTCTTTGCAGCAAATAAAAAGAAAGTCGAGGCAAAAGGATAAGAAAGTTTCAGAAGAAATGGTTGAAACAAGGAGTCAGAAGACAAAGCAAACCAGCAACACTGGAGGTAAAATGCGGAAAAGTCCAGTCCATGAAATGGGTCCTGAAAAACGCAGAACTGAAGACGAGAAGACTTCACCCACCGGAAACAAGTATATGAGTTTTTAACCTCAACTGGAACAATAGATTGGGATGTCTGACAACCCGGTTGAAAAGACAGCAAACTAGAGTTCACCTATGAACTTCACGATGATGCAAGGAGCGCGGGAACAAGTGGCAACGCCCCCTTTTATCTCAGAGAGACTTATGAACTCTATGTGCCATTCTGCCAGATGGCACAGCACAACCTTCCCGCGACAGAAAAAAGAGTGACTAAAGGCCTTATGAACAAAAAAGTGTTGCGACGGAGGGTCAGAATGTTCTAGAATTTTTATTTTTAAAATTTCGATCGGAAGAAGAACATTTCTGAGAAATGGAGAAAAGACGGCCATTTTGAATAAAAAAGACGAAAATCAGAACAACGATAGAAATTGTGAAGAACAGTTGTATCAGAGACAGAAATATTGGTTACAAAGTCGAAGGATCTCACTGCTGGTGATGCTTCAAGGAACCCTCGGAACGAGTTCCAAAGTTAATCTCTACTCCCACAAAAGTCCTTTCCTCGGAGAATAAAGCAGAGGGTCGGATTGTAAGACGGTGGTTGTTAACAGGGTGGGTTAGCATGACATATTATCTTTGGTTTACGCCCTCTGTCGACCGAAGCTGTTACCGTTGTGGTAAATGACAGGGGTTCGCCGTCAGTGAACCCTACTGGACGTAGAGCCCGGCTAACATTGATCCAATGAACCACGTAGAGAGTGTCATTGTGGGGTTAGTACCCGGTTTTACACCCTTTGCTAAAAGCAATGGTAAAAAATTAATGGTGACAGATTTTTGATCATGAAAAAAAAATGAAAAAGAATCCATCTCCTTCAAATAGTAATCCGAATCAATTTTTTTGCGGAAGTGGTTGCCCTGAGAATATGTCTTAATCGGGCCATCCGGCGGTAGATGAATGAAAAAGAACGCGTTGAGTGCAATAGAAACTCACTTGAGAAGATAATAACTGCCTTCAAGTTTTGTCTGTTTAGTGAAAACAAACAAATACTTAGCTGAAGTTTCCGTTTGATTGGATGAAATTTTTTTTTCTATCCAACCTGATAGCTAATTTCTGACTTTAAAAACAAATTCTAAATCATCATTTTGCGCAATCTTTCGATTCAAAAACCCATTGCTTGCTGCTCTTCATAGCTGAACATACACTGTATAGCTATAACAAAACCTAATTCGTGATTATCAAATTCGTCACTTGAGGATTAAACGTTGGAATATTATCGTCATGAGTTATTATTACTTTTGGTACTACGGAACAATCGTAGAGAATCTAAGGCTAATGAGCAAAAAATTCGATCAAAAATTAGATTGATTCTAGACATGTGAAAGAGACCCAAATTAACAGCTCAAGGAAAATCATACTTAAGCAAAAAAGAAACTCATTTAATGACCTCTTTGCAGCAAATAAAAAGAAAGTCGAGGCAAAAGGATAAGAAAGTTTCAGAAGAAATGGTTGAAACAAGGAGTCAGAAGACAAAGCAAACCAGCAACACTGGAGGTAAAATGCGGAAAAGTCCAGTCCATGAAATGGGTCCTGAAAAACGCAGAACTGAAGACGAGAAGACTTCACCCACCGGAAACAAGTATATGAGTTTTTAACCTCAACTGGAACAATAGATTGGGATGTCTGACAACCCGGTTGAAAAGACAGCAAACTAGAGTTCACCTATGAACTTCACGATGATGCAAGGAGCGCGGGAACAAGTGGCAACGCCCCCTTTTATCTCAGAGAGACTTATGAACTCTATGTGCCATTCTGCCAGATGGCACAGCACAACCTTCCCGCGACAGAAAAAAGAGTGACTAAAGGCCTTATGAACAAAAAAGTGTTGCGACGGAGGGTCAGAATGTTCTAGAATTTTTATTTTTAAAATTTCGATCGGAAGAAGAACATTTCTGAGAAATGGAGAAAAGACGGCCATTTTGAATAAAAAAGACGAAAATCAGAACAACGATAGAAATTGTGAAGAACAGTTGTATCAGAGACAGAAATATTACGGAGCCTCTTATCGTGGCAATAACACGCGATAAGGACCTTAGTGACAGATATTTGTGGAGACGGAGGCTTCAGTGGGGGGAAGAGAAATACCACGGAACCCTCCCGGGACACGAAATATAGGAGATAAGAGTGTTATCTCAAGAAAATCACGTGAGCGGAGGCTTGGTCCCCCAGAGACTGTTATATGTGAAGGGACTGGGTAAACTAACTATAACAGCTGCTGTAATGTCCTAGATCTTAATTAACACCGATATTATTTCAATATTTCAGAGCATGAGTAGATAGAAAAAGGAAAGGGTCAATCCATCTCAATGGATTTAATATAAAACTGTCACACAAAAACATATAAAAATAGGTTGTTCGAGCCGTGTTTTTAATGACAATCACGTAGTCTGAGGATCCGAGACTCAGCTATGTGGTTGTGTTCGCATGCAAACGAAAGCTGATCAAAAGTCGTTTGACTGATGGCCTAAAAATGGTAACTTTTTACTTTGCCCTAGACAGACCAGAAAATCAACTGGCAAGGTCGAGACGGTGAAAAACGAGTAGAATTAAGGTAACTGACGCCTGCCAGTCGTTAATAGGTACTTTTTCTACGCTCCGTCGCTGTGTTATATTTGGGCGAATGGTACATAGACGTTTTTATGGCGCTCCTGGGTGGGCCTGTTAAAGGCATGAAACCATCATGATCAGCAAGCGTTTCAGCGACGTACCCTCCGCTCCGGGCGTAAGCCCGAGTTAGAGGCCTTAATGACCGTTGTTGCACTAGGGGGAAGGTGCGTATCCTCCGTCTAGTGCAATTTAGCTTTTTAACTTAGTTAACACCGAAAACTCCGGGGGCCGGAGGGTTAGGTGGGAAATCTAGAGCCCGCTTGTCCTGAGGTCCCAGGACCAAAAACAATTAAAGAGAAAGCGTAAAACCAAACAAAAATAGTGTATAACCAAGAAAAAGCCAAAAATAATTTTATTTAAAAACAAAAAAGTACAAAAAACAGTAAAAAAAATCCAAAAAAGACCAAAAACAGTAAAAAACATAAAGTGACAGTTTATATGTTATTTCCGGACGAGATGTGATCTGACCTTCCTATTTGTTGTTGTTTCAGATTGATTTATATCGTTTCTGATAGAAAGATTGTGTGTTTTGGTGAAGGGTTGGGTACCCTCCCTCGAGTGTAATTTGAGTGTTTAAGCACGTTAATGGTGATTTTGCCGGTGACCGGAGGGTAGAGTGGCAGGCTGATCAACGTGTTCCACACTCAACAGGGACATCAAGGACAACATCCGCAACGACTGTTGGGTATCGTTGAAGCAATTTTAGTATCGTTCGGGTACTATTTCCTTAAAACTTAAGTGGTGGGGGGCACGATTGGCGCGGTCCGATTGTACCCTCCATCGATTACAAATTTCCGAGTTAAGGGTCTTAATTCGGATATTTTGGTGCAAAGGAGGGTATAGTACTATTCATTAACGACTATTAATAGATTATTATCCTTATTATATATTACTTATCTCCTATTTAGACCCAAGAAACACCCATTTTTTGTCGAAAATTACCAATTTTCGACCAAACTGTAGACCCCCAAAATTTCGGATATCCGAGCTTTTTCGATAGGCAAAAAGTTTTTACATAGAGAGTAGCTACGTAGTTCGATCCCCTTCACTAAAGAAACCGCGTGAGCAAAGACTCAGTAGAAGTTAGAAAAACGAAAATTTTTCGATCAAAATTTTGATAATTTTCTGTATTTTGTCAATCTGTTTTGGGGATCGAGTTTTTGAGTTTTTAGAGTTAGAGCAATAAAATTTTTTGCGTTAGGAGCGTGCTAGCATAATGTGCTCGGTTACTAGAGAAATTTTTGGGTAACCCTCCGAGTAGCTCCGTGGATAGCGCTAACGACTTAAGGTTTAGAAAAGGAAGGAATCGGAGGGTCCAAATTTGATAGTTTTTGGCCAAATTTTTGTTCCTAAACCAATTTTGGTCCGGTTTTTTGTATTGTTCCAGTGCCGTACAGGGCTGCTACGCTCATTTCAAGTATTTTTAGGCACTTTTGACCGGAATTGTGGAAAAAGTCTTTCAGAACCTATATAGGTGGTGAAAAGAGGCCATTTTGACGAACGCGTTTTTGGCGATTTCTCAAAGACTAGTTATCCGATCGCGATAATTTTGGTACCATAAGTCGACGTTTTTGACCACTTTTTCGAATCACAACCGTTTTTGGGTTGATTATATCGGAAAAGAAAAATTTTTTTAGAATTTGTTGGTTCGGAGGGTCCAAATAACGGGCAACCCTCCGAGCGGCAGAAAACTTTATCAAAACATCTTTTTATTCAACTGGGAAGGTTGACCGTGTCAGCCAACCTAGTTTTAAGTCAGGTAGACCGCTTTCAGAGGCTTTACTGCGGTGATTTAACCCTTTTTCTTGATTTTGGGGGAACCCTCCGAAGTGACCCTCCGGAGTCAGCTAAACCCTTTAACAACCCTCCTTAGTGGAAAATTTCCACGAGATCACTCTAAGAAGTTGAAACAGCTCCCCCTAGAACCCTTAGCTTATTTTGACGCTTTTTGAAGCTAGTAGGAGAACCTTCCAAGTGAGATCGGAAAATTTGAAAATTTTGGAGGTACCCTCCGAAGTGACCCTCCGGAGCGTATTAAGCATCTTATTGACCCTCCTTAGTAACTTGGGTGATTAAGATACCCTCCTAAGTAACTTGAGTGATTGAGGTACCCTCCGGAGCGTATTAAGCATCTTATTGACCCTCCTTAGTAACTTGGGTGATTAAGATACCCTCCTAAGTAACTTGAGTGATTGAGGTACCCTCCGAGGTAACCCTCCGGAGTGTCTTAAACCTTTTAGCGACCCTCCTTGTAAGAGACTTGAGTAAACCTTCTGTGGCAATTTGGGAAACGGAAAATATCCATTTAATTAGGATCATATTAGGATATTAGGCGTGCTTATCAGGATCAGAAGAACCCATTCTGACCCGGAAATTCGTGATCAACTTTGGATTCTATATTGGGTGTATTAGAAGTACCCGAACAAAATTTTTTTTTGATTGTGATTTTGGTTGAGTGGTTGCCTTGAGCTACTTAATAGGAAGTTCGGGCAATCCGGGAACAAATAGAGGGAGACCTCGGTGGGTGTATTAAGCAAATACACACCCACTTGAGAAGAAAAATTGTTCCCTACTCTCGTGCACTTGGAGCAGTCCGAGTGTGGGAGAGCTTTTTCATAGACTTGACGAATTTTCGACCAAGAGGTTGCCTTGAGCTACTTAGTAGGACAGCTCGGGCAATCGCAGGACACCCAAAAGAAGACCTCGGTGGGTGTATTAGGCAGATACACACCCACTTGAGAAGACTGTGTCCTGGGTTTCGTTCTTTCGGATCGTTCCGATTGGGGGAAGTCTTTTTCTTTAAGACTAAGTTTTATTTATCTATTTCTGAATATTCACTGCTTTTCATCAAAGATTGTTTAATTTTAACAAAGCAGTGACTTGATAAATTGTGTGGCGATAAATTGATACTGACAAAAGGTCGCTGTCACCTGTAGGATATTCTTATCTGATTATCGATTGTGTTTTGTGTACCGATTATATCTTGTGGAAACTTAGTGTTACTGTTATATTATACAACCGGGTTGAGTTAGCATTATATCAATACTGGGTAGACCCTGTGTGTAACTTTAGCTGAGTCACTAGTTTAGTCGTGAGAGATCTAAGAGACATTTTGATACTGACGGAATCGAGTAGGCAGCGTTAAGTGATTTAACTAAAACTTGTTTGTGGTGCGTTTGCATTGCCATCAAATTACGAATATTTTCATTTTGTAAAAAACTATGCAGCGCAGGGACTCGTTAGGATCGACTACCAAAATTTCCAGGCTAAGCAAGGGAAGCACGCGGAAATTTAGAACTAGGCGTAGCCAAACCTCGTTTAGCAGCGCTTCCGACGCGTTTGCTGAAGACGAATCGACTAAAGGTCAACCTGATCTTTCAGTGATCGAAATGAAACTAAGGAGCGAGAAAAACCTTGATGGCAATCAAGGGCGGAGCGCCGAGGCCGAGCCTGCGAGCGAAACGCTGGTGGATCCCTTTGACGAAGGGGAGCGAACGCTCATTCGACCCGACTTTGAGCCAGACGAGGTACTCGAACGAGAGGAAGTCGAGAGGACAGAGGAGACCTCGGAGCGTTCCGAGGTCGAGCCGCGAGAAGAAGTCTTATTCAAGGGAATGTCCAAATCGGAGACCAAGAGTCACAGGTGGAGGGGAGAATACTCACATTCGGCTAGTACCCACTCATCTCTGGCCAAGCAGAGCAACAACGCGATGATGTCGAGTATAAGCCCGAGTGAAGAACAACCGGGTTCGAAGGCCAAGCAGAGTTGGAGGTCTTTGTACGACAAGCGCATGGCGTCACTACCAACTGTTGGTTTAACTTCCAGTTATGACTACCCGGAGACATCCCATCCGGATGTGAACTTCACACCGTGCCCAAGGAACGAGAAGAGCAGGAAGGCGTCATTAGTCTCGCCGACCAGGCCCATGTCAGATGGGATAACGATGGGAGCATCATCAACGTTTGACAGACTATTGACGTCAATGCACAAGCAAAAGGACGGTGCGTCATCGAGCACTAGGCTACCGCCGCAGCTGACCTCAACTTCTCTGGGGCTAACCCCGCCACTGGGGGCAGCTGGTGACATAAGTGATATGTTCGCTGGTGTGATGAATGGCCTGGATGAATTGAAGCGGGACATGACTAAGAAGATAGATCAAGTTGACGAGAGAGCTCACCATGCTAGAGAGAGTTTGAAAGATGAGCTAACGCACGTGAAGTCGCAGGCGAGGTTTGATCAGGCTCAATTGATTCGCAACACCGATCAATGCCTGGCCGAGAGCCTGGCACAGGCAAAGAAAGAGTCAGAGGAAAGAGAGGCTAGGATGACAAGAGAGATCGAGCGATTATTGAATGATCATGATAGTACCTATGCCCAAACGATGACTGGCCTGGAAAAGAGGTTGGACGCCAAATCTGACTTGATGATGCGGAAGCTTGACGCGATCCTGAACGGAAGTAGTTGGCAGGAGCATTCCAACTCAAGGGAGCGCTCACGCCATGCGAATGTTGCAGATGGTACGGGCAACAGTGCCAAAGCACAGCAAAGCTCGAGAACGAACTACGAACATAGAAACAAGGAGCGGCTGAGGGCAGCCCCGCAGGGGCCTGGCTGGACGAATCCAGTACCGCCGGAGATAGATGCCACCCCGGAGACAAGATTGCCAACCGTTCCACAAGTCAGTTCAGTATCAGATCTGACTACAGTCTCACAAGACACAACGATGTATGCCTCGATGTTTGAGCCTCTGAACAGATCTCTCGAAACATTCATCACCAAGCTCTCGAAGTCAACCGAGAGAGGAGAGAGGTCAAGAAGAACACTGAAAAAGCCGAAGTCATATAAAGACGAGTCAGACGGCTGCATTGATACTTGGATAGAGGTGATGAAGTTACACTTTCAGGAAGAGAATCTCTCCAAGAAACAAGAGTGCAGCGCGCTGACGAGCAACCTGGAGGGTACTGCATTAAATTGTGTAATGGCGAAAAGAGCCAACGAGAGAGACAGCGCTCGCAAGATATTCGAATTCCTGCTGAATCGTTTCGGCTCTGGAGTACAAGGGCACCAGGCCATGGTGAAGTTCGAGAAGAGGCGACAGAGAGATGAAGAATCAATAGATAAATTCTTGGATGACCTTGAACTGCTCAGGAGGAGAAGTAACCCGGATGAGAGAATATCCGAACGAAACTTGGCGATCGCTTCGAAGTTCATGGATGGAGTAAGGAGTGAGGAGTTGAAGACGATGTTGGCCACTCACTTCACCCTGTCGCTTGACCAGGTACCCACGCCCGACGACTTGCGTATGAAGTCACGCGAGTATTTACTGATAAAACCGAGGGCCCAAAACCGTTACAGCAATTATGGCAACTATAGCGGGACAAACACTGGTGCGAATTCCAGTTGGTACAAACCTCGCGATGACATGGACAAGAGGAGGTCGTGTGCGAATTGTGGTTCGATGGACCATCACGTTTCTGCGTGTTCTGCATACAAACAGAATATGAAGGCCATAGGCTACTTTCTCGAGGACGCTGACGCGACCGACGAGGATCATGAAGTACGTGAGAGGGCTCATCATGAAATATGGTCCAAGGTGTTTCCTCTGTAATTTGGAGGGACACTTCAAGTCGGATTGTACTCAATTTTGGGACGCAGTAGCGGACGCGAAACATCCCCGCCACGAAGAGGCGCTTTCGGGTGTCAAGGCCAGTCGAGCACGTCTGATGAACGAGGCTGAATCTCGGAAAAAGGAGACGACACCGAGCACTTTCACGACCAAAAAGGTTAAGACGTGGCCTGACGAGGTGGTAGCCTCGAACCTCGAAACAGAGTCGTCTATCCCACTCAAGGTGGATTACGGCCTGGCATCAAAGACAGCTCTGCAGAATGTCAAACAGGACCTAGCCACGAAAGAAGTGGAGCAATGGGTAAGGTCGGAGCTGGAGAGCACAGATCTTCGGGAAAGTCTTAATGTCCTGAGTAAGACGACAAGAGCAGAAGACGAAAAAGAGCCCAAGAAACAGGGACTAAAACTGAACGTTATATCTGGCAAGACTTTCGGCATGACGAAGGCAGGGACCAAAATAATGTCTATCATCTCAGTCGCAGGGCACCAGGTGGTCAAGAACCTGAGCGAGCCATCCGAGATTACACTGGTCCACCTGGACATCTATGCCGACTACCTGAAGGAGAAGGATCCCAAACTGGACTCCAGGGCAGTGCGAGCGCTGCTCACAACGGGAGGTCCGAGGCTGATGAAAGTGGACGGACATTATATCGATGTCCATGGCCCTTACCCGATTCTGATGAATGTGGATGGCATCAATATCTACACGAAAGCTCACATAACTGATGCGAACGATCAGGTTGGCCGGATATACATTGGTCAAGAGGAGCTGAAGGTCAGACGAATCGGACACAACGCGATGCTCGAACAAGATGCTGTGCATATTGGTTGCGAGGCAGATCTGGCCGCACACGTTCTGGACGTGCAAGGCAGACAACTTTCAGTAAAGGGACTGCTAGACACGGGAGCAGTGGTTAGTGTCATGCCAGTCAAAACTTGGACCGACATAGGTTTTGATAGGTCGGATCTCATACCGACAAACATCAGGTTGGCAGCTGCCAATCAGGGAGCGATCTATGTCGCCGGACGAACCCCGATCATCTCACTGCAGCTCGGAGGGAGACATCTGTGGATGAGCTTCCTAGTAGTAGAGAATTTGGATGATTCCGACCAGTTCATCCTAGGAAGGGATTTCGTTCGCAACTTTGACGTCACGATAGATCTCAATGACGGATTGATTAGGATCAAGGATCCTGAAAGAAAGTATGAGAAAAGACCCCTTAATAAGATCTTAATTAATCAGGCCAAGGTGCCGATTTTTCTGGATCGAAAAGTTAGATTAAAACCGAACCAAGCCGTAATAGCAACGTTTAGGATGAGGAACTTGAATGAACTCAGCAATGACAGACAGGTGTGTCTGGTACCAAATCCAAACAGTAAAAGCTCGGCTATTTTAGGAAGAAGCTTCTCACTCATTCAGAGCGGACTGTGTGTGAGTGTGTTATTGAACACAGAAGCAACAACAGTGACAATACAGAGGGGAAAGAAATTTGGCTACGCTTTGCCTCTGAACACAGACTTTCTGAGTGTGGAGAACTTGAAGAAGTTTGATGTAACTAAGTGTCCATTACATGCGAACCAAGAATGTATAATGAAAAGAGTAATTGAATTGAAATCTTCTAGGAAATTGTTTTCAATGAAGTCGGAAACAGATGATGGGCTGTCTAGTTGTTCCAACTTTCCTGAGAGGCCGACGGAAGCAGAGTTAGCAGCGAATAGGCCTGTCCTACCTGAGATAGAACATCTGAAGGGTAAAATATCTGACAAGGAACTAGATTCGCTCAGGGCGGTGCTAAATCGGAACGCAGACGTTTTTTCGAAACTTAAGGCCGACATAGGTTGTTGCAATTTTGTAGAGCACGAGATTGAGATAGAAGAGGGCTCGGTACCTCATAGGGAAGGGGCGAGAAGAATGACCCCAAATAAGTCAGAAGCGTGTAGGAAGGAAATCGAGATGTTAATGGAGTACGACATGATCGAGCCGTCGAAGTCCCCATGGGCCTGTGGCGTGGTCATGGCGAAAAAGAAAGGGGGGCAACTCAGGTTTTGTTGTGATTTCCGTTATCTGAACGCAGTGACTACAAAAGACGCATACCCCATTCCCCGCATCGATGAGAGCCTATCCAAGCTGGGAGACGCTAAGCTCTTCACGACGCTGGATTTGGGCTCAGCATTCTGGCGAGTGCCACTCAGAAAGCAAGATCGAGAGAAAACAGGTTTCGCGTGTGAGCTGGGACTGTTCCAGTGGAAGAGGATGCCATTCGGATTGTGCAACGCGACGGCCACATTCCAGCGACTGATGGCACAGGCACTCACGAGCGTCACTAAGAAATATGGGAATCTCATCATGTGTTATGTCGATGATGTAGTGATTGCAACACCAACCTTAGAAGACCACATAGAGAGGTTGGAGGAGGTGTTTTCTTGCATGAAGCAGGCGGTTCTGAAATGCAAACCCTCTAAGTGTGAAATCCTCAGGGATTCCATAAAGTATCTGGGCCGCCTGGTTGACAAACATGGAGTGAGACCAGATCCCGAAGCGGTTGAGGCGGTGCTGACCTGGAAGGCACCTAAAACAGATACACAGCTGATGAGTTTTCTGGGATTCGCCAATTATTATCGCGAGTTCATCAAGGGGTATGCTGACAAAATATACCCCATGCAGAGGTTGATGAGAAACAAGGGCAAAAAGTTCACCTGGACTGATGAGGCACAAGTCTCATTTGAAAACATCAAACGTGAACTTTGCGAGGCACCGGTCCTCGGCATGCCAACGGAGAAGGGGATGTTCGTGCTGGACACGGATGCATCAGTGGTTGCGATATCAGGCATACTTCACCAAGAGCAGAAGTGGAACGGGAGAACGGTTCTTCGTCCGATAGCTTATGGAAGTAAAGTCCTGAGTGACACTGAGATGAAATACAGCGCACCAAAAGCGGAGATGTTTGCTGTGATCACGTTTGTGGAAAAATACAGGGCCTACCTGGGGAGTGCTCCCTTCAAGTTACGAGTGGACAATCGTGCCCTTGCCTGGCTGAAAACCTATTCGATGGACCAAAGCTATATTGGTCGTTGGATTGTGCGCCTGGATGGATACCACATGATCATAGAGCACCGCACCCGTGACAAGCACCAGAACGCAGATAGCCTCAGCAAAAAGACAGAATTTTATGAGCGCCTCGAAGAGAAGCAGGCTAACCAATCAGAGATCAAAGACGGGTTTTCCTTTCTGGACAAAGAAACCTATGATAAGCTGCCACTTACTAGGTGGTTAGACAAATCACGACATCCTATACCTGGACACCCTGACCTTCCAGTGGAGACGGCCGCGGAGATAAAGCTTTTAGCCAGAGGCGAACCCGTTCCGTTGGATCTGCTAGTCCGATCCAACTTGGTACAGCAAGAACTGACCAGGCTGGGTATAAACAGCATCGCTTTATTGAATAAGACGGTGAACGTGGCGCCGGACGTCATGGGAAAACTCCGTGACTTGTTGGATAGGGAAGTGGATAGGCATGATCCTGAATGGATGGAGACCATGCAGAGGTTGAGACTGTCACCGAGAGAACAGAGAAGAGGCCAGTGTCCATTCGCAGCCGAGGCGTTGAACGGGATTGCAGGTCGATCGTCAACCAGCTGGTGACCTCGATGCCGAAAGAAGTCTTGTTGAGAACTTCGTTCACTGAATATAGAACATTGAATCAGAACCAAGCTACTGAGGAAATCAGGATCAGGTCGAAATCTAGCTTCACGAGAAGAGTGCACTTCACGGATGCAAAAGAGGAATATGAGCCAAGCACAGATTGTTCGTCCGTGGACGAGACAATGTCCGGGGAGTCTGGCACCTTCGAGCCAGTCAAGGACGACTTGTCTGAGGAGTCAAACACCTTTGAGCCCGTGCAGGACAACTTGTCCGGGGAGAGGTTGACTAGACCACCTAAGGGCAGAATTTTGTCCGGGGAGTCGGGTTCAAAGCGACCAATGGACAGAGTTTTGTCCGGGGAGTCGAGAAACATCTCAGACAACTTGGGATATGATGTTGGAGAATCAGTTGACTACAGTGTTGACTCGGGACCCCAGTCCTGGGACAACACGTCTGAAACAACTTCCAATTCCGATGTGTCAGAGATCGCAATCCACTCCTTGTTGGTAGACTGGAAGCAGCGTGGGCTGGATCGAGAAACACATCAGGATCCAGACAGGGACAGATACACCTCAGATGAGGAGGGCACTGTGGTAGATAATGCCGCAGACGAGCTCGAGCTGATAGCAGTTTCAAAACGCCCAACCAGATTGCTGCCACATGGTACGGTCGTTCGTACCAATCTGGAACCATCTGTGCAAGAAGCGACGCCTTTGAAAAAGATATGGTGTGTCAAGTTGATGGACGATGCTCATGCTCCGGAGATAATGAGTGGGCAAATGAACGCGGTGAAGACGTATTTGAAAGCCAGGTACAGGCTGTCGGATCTCCTGAGGGCTCAACGAAATGATAGAATGACGAGCAGTCTGAAAAGATGGATCGAGAATGGAGCACCTGACAAGGGAGACTTGGAAGAAGACAGCTACAAAATCCTGAAGCAGTTTTACCTGAAGAGAAAAGACTTGTTGTACCTGAACAAGGACGGAATCGTAGCCTGTAAGCGCAAGGAGGAGGACAAGGTCCGTTATAAATACAATTCAATAGTGTTACCACAGTTGTACCAGACCGAATTGCTCTTTCGCTCACATGATCAGATGGGACATCAAGGCGTGGACAAAGTGTATAACAGGATACAAAAACGATTCGAATGGCCGGGATTGAAGAAGGCTTGTGAGAAATGGATAGCCGCATGCCTGTCTTGTCAACAGGCAAAGGATCCCAGGAAACTAAGGTTCCCCCTACAGTCAATAGAATCGTCAGGTTTCAACGAAGTGGTGCAAATCGATCATCAGAAAATCTGCATGACAGCAACGGGCTATAATCAAGTGCTGGTAATGATTGACCATTTTACAAAGTATGCGGAGGCAGCACCCTGCATGACAGCATCGGCAGAAGAAACATGCGATCATTTGATAAACGTGTGGATAGCAAGGCATGGCTGCCCCATCACGTTCCAATCGGACAATGGCAAAGCATTCGTAGGTGATCTCACCAAAGAGTTGATGAAAAGGTCGCAGGTAGCGCAGGCCCACTCGACCACTTATCACCCGCAAATGAATGGCCTAGTCGAGAGGCAAAATCGCACACTGGTATCCATGTTGAGAGTCTACTGCTCACGCTATATGGATGACTGGGATAAGCACTTGCCGCAAGTGATGGGTGCTTACAACAGCACGGAGCATTCCACCACGGGAATAAGTCCACATATGATGCTGACGGGTCATGAAAAAGCACTCCCGTTGACGTTCTTCTACCCTGAATATGAAGGGAAGAGGACAGCACCGCAAACGTACGTGCGGGACGTTATTAGAAGACAACAGGACCTCAATGACTTATGCAGGAGGAATACGCAACAGGCGCAGATTAGACAAAAAAGGAGGTTTGATAAAAGGACAGCCGATGCGAAAGCCTACTCAGTTGGCGATTACGTCTGGGTGTTCCAGGAAGTGGTTCCACCAAAAGGAACCAAGAAACTATTAAAGAAATGGCGTGGTCCATTTCAGATAACAGAGGTGCATCAAGGAGGTCGTTTTTATCGGCTGAGCACAGGAAGAGCGGCTCATTACGAGAATATCAAACCACACAACGCCTCGTCCGAGGATTGGTGCATCCCAGCGGACATGCAAGAGGGAGACTATTTAATAGTGGATCCTGCTTGTGAAGTGAATGAAAGGGGTACTCGCGACAAGAACGACGGGAATGAGGTGGTGGACGATTGCGATCTACCACTGGATCTCGAGTTGACTGAGCGAGTAGAGGTGGACGATGAAACTCTACCCTATGCCGAAGAAGACTGGGGTTGCCCGGAACAAACCGA
The DNA here is from genome assembly GCF_963678635.1 of Symsagittifera roscoffensis. NCBI lineage: Eukaryota > Metazoa > Xenacoelomorpha > Acoela > Convolutidae > Symsagittifera > Symsagittifera roscoffensis. The sequence continues at coordinate 53,525 of NW_026971345.1, read as the reverse complement.
AATTGACAAAGGAATACAGCCTGACTTTCCGCTCACTATGGAGACACGCCAAAGTAAGAGAGGAAAAAACCAAAAGAAATACAATCCGTATGGCGAGGACTTCGTTGTAGACCGGATAGTAGTGAGTGATGTCATAGACTCGCTGGTGGGGCTGGACGAAGTAGCGATGCCAGAAGAAATCGACCTTGTGAACGATATGGATCAAGATTGGATCGACGATCGATCAGAACCGGAAGTGGAGTTCGAACCAGAAGAGGAACAGACTCATGAGCAAGAACTAACAAACTTGCGCGTGCTCAAATGGCTCCATGATCTGCCGACAGATCCAAAAGAGACGATCCTGACGATTCAGGACGTCGATAGGGACGGCGTCAAATACATCAGTCATGATAATACCGAGTCCAACTGGGTCGCCCCAGATGGTCCTCTACGTGTTCCACAATCCAACCTCGGTCTCCTAGACTTTGGGCGATCGACGGGGACGTCGATGGATATTTTTGTCCGGGGAGTGGGGGTAGGACTCACCCACACCGAAAATCTCATAATAAAAAAATTGAAATCGGCAAGGGAAACCGGAGAACTAGAGACAGAGGGCGAGAATGCTAAGAAACCACCTTTTGGACGAATCTTTGAATCGTATTTTGATCTACCGAACCACTATTCGAACAATATCGTTATAACGGACAGCGATTTCATACTCGCGGAACGCACGTGCGCCATAGCGATAACGGCGGACGTAAGCTTCAAAACAGCACTAGCGGCCGACTTTAAAAGAGAGTACAAGAATATCGAGTTTTTGTGGAAACAGAGGCCGGGTGTAGGAGGGATGATAGCGTTGCCCCCTGTTGCATCACAGATACCAGGGAAATACTTGTGTTTTTTGGTTACGAAAGCTACTGATAGGCAACACGTGAATCCGGAGAGCTTGGTATTGGCCTTAACTCGACTAAGGGATTTCCTGGTTGAGAGAGGTGTGACCTCTCTCTCGTTGCCAGTTTATGATCCCAATAGAGGGAAGCTACACCCGAGAGAGTTGTACGCTCTTGTGCATGTGATATTTTCAGAGACTGACATAGAAGTTTACTTACATAAAAAATACTATCTGAGTATATGCTAAGAATTGCGCTCGGCGATAAGTGGTTTTTATTAAGTTATTCGATAGGAATTAGAGTCAAGTTTTAGATTAGGTTAGGTCTTAGGTACAGTATTAGGGATTAGGATTTTATGTGATAGTATAGGTGTGTGATGTTTATGTGTTTATGTTATGTTATTGTTATGATATGTTTTATGTTTGTGTCATAAAAGACCTGGGGCACCCCATGTCATCAAGGTGACAGCGCACATTCGTGCTACTCTGACAAAGGTAAAGGTGGAGGATCCACCTTGGTGCTAAAATTTTAAATCAGAATTGAAAAAGAGAATTTCAATGGAGAGTTTTAGAGAATTGATTGATGTTGCACCCAAAAATGATGGTTCTAAGTCGCGACCTGTTTTTTAGATCTTGATTGATCGAAAATTGTTTACTGAACACTGAATCAGAGGAGACAGAAAGAAATTACACGACACGACATCAAGAATCAACACGAAAAGAAATGGGTGACACGAACGACCTCATGGAATTCCTCTCAGCGAGTCTAGGAGCGACTCTAGACGAGATCTATCAGCGGCTGATCGATTGTGATTTTACACGAGAAGACCCGGGGTTGGCGATGTTTGTGGTCGCACTCCTCAATGCACTGGGAAGAGAGGGTCGAGGGAATCGCCCTACAGAAGTCGTGTTGTTGTTGGCCTTCGGTGAGTCCGGGACCGCCGAGAGAGGCCGAAACCGATTGATGAGATGGAGGCGCGGAGAAATGTCTGGCCACGACCTGGCTCGTGAGCCAGGACTAGGTGAGCAAAGGGACCACCGGCTAGGTGAGATGCCCTTACCCGCCCAACCTGCGCAGCCACTAATCGGAGCGAAGAGACAGCGTGATGGGCCAGGCCCGTCACACTCGGTCGACTCTCCAACAGCTGCTCCTCCCCTGAAGAGAGTGAGAGTGAGCGAGATAGAGATCCAGACGTCGGAAACGATTGAGACACTGGAGAAGAAGGAGAGGGATCAGAGTGAGCTGTGTGCCAAACTTCAGGAGTACAGGGCCATAGCTCGAGAGAGAGACGAATGGAAAAAGAAATTTGAAGATCTGCAGGTGGCCTACAAGGAGGATGAGATAAAGCACCTGAAGGAGCTGTATATGGCGAAGGTGAGCCAAGCGTCACCGGAAATTCTGGCGAGCATGAGACCCTCGGAGGGATCTAACGACACACGCCCCAGAACAACAGCGCAGGAGCTGTGCGCATCGAGAGGACCTGAGGTTCTGGATTTGCGTGCATCAAGGGGGCCCGAGGCTCCTCAGCAGACGCGACCGTCTGCTTCGAATCAGAGGTTCACGATACCAGACCCTTCTGACACCTATCTATCTCCTCAATTCCAGGAATCATTTAACCAAGTGGCCAGAGCCGCAATGGATGAAATGAACAGAGGCACTGAGCGGACACTGGCTAGGATCGTTCCTTCCCAGCGTCGTGATCATTCATCAGATGGCTCGGAGCGAGCAACCCGCACGATAGCGTGCTCTGCGCCTGGTGGAGTCTTTGAGAAGTCTCGCGTGGTAGGTATCAGGAAGAATCTGATGACACGTCATCAGTTCACGCAAGTGCCAGCCGAGCATCCTCGAGCCTGCTTGAATGACATGAGCTGGAACCCCGCCACGAACGACCAAGTAATTCCCCCAGGGAGTCGCCATTTGATCATTGGAGACAGTCTGGAGAGATCTGAATGAGATCTTCGTCTATGGTCAGACTACCACTCTGTCCTTTGGAGGAGCCTCAGTGGCTCAAGTTATCAAAATGATGGAGTTCCAGAGCGAGGATCATCTGGATACATTAGTAATAATGCTGGGGACTAATGACGTCTCGAGAGCCCCCGTAACTCCAGAGAACAAGTGGGAACCTCTATTGGTGTGTCTATTGAACGAATTGAAAGAAAAGTATAGACCCAAGCTCGTGATGCTGTGTACGATACCACCAAATCCTTTGGTGGGCACTATAGCTGCAGATTTCATGAATGGCAACGTGACGCGGTGGAATGAAATGACCCGCAGTCTGGTGAGAAACAATCCTGGCGAGTTGCGACTCCTGGATCTCGAAAATATGCTACGCATGACTGATCACATCGAGCTCACCAGAGATGGAGTGCACTTCAATAGCCAACGAGGGAGGCATTGGATTAACGATGTGTTTCAGACGCAGTTGAGAGAAGTGGAGCAAGAGTCGAGGGCGACCGGTTCTTTGGCTCGGACCAATTTGACCGGAGGGAGTAGAATAAGGGCAACCGTGCCCGAATCCCTCGCCAACCGCCTAGGGCCCTTGGCCACGGAGACGGTTGGAGCCGTAACCGTCGCTCCGAGCTCAAACGTGAGAGACAGGCTGGGGACTGCTCCTCCTCCCAGGCCGCAGTCGATTGGAAGCCGACTCGGCAGATTGGTGGAACAGAGTAATAGAAACAACTCCCAGACCGCGTCTAGGAGGAATGATTCGCCTGCCACGACAAATCCTGCTTCGACGGCAGGACCGTCTACAAGTACCGTGCCAGCGGAGGGAATCGAATCAGGCAGCAGGCTGCTTTGGAATAGATCAGATCCTAGTCATTGGGGTCAGTATAAGACGGACATGTCGGCGAAGTTGAATATGAATACCTTGACGTGTCGGGAAGATGCGATGAGAATGACTGGCGGTGAAAGTCCCACAGTGTCGCGACTTTATCGGATACCGGGCGTGGATTGGCTGCTAGCAGAGCAGGAGAAATTCAGCTCCTCGACCTCACTCCGACATGCAGACCTGGATGGATTGCCTCATGACAATACCTTTGGACCTTTAAACACCCGGTCGCTCACCGACGTTCGAGATAGAACCCGGGAAAGGACACCACCTGTGCGCAAGGGCAAGTTCCAGACGGAGAACAAGCCCAACAACAAACATCACAAGATGTACAGACAATTCGCTAAACCACCCGGTCAGACGCCGGGCGAGTATTCGAGGGATTACCCCCGAACTACAACAGTGGTTGGAGACGATAAGAGATATGGGAACCTGAAGGCCCCAATAGGCGATGGCCTTTTTGCAGCTTATGATCCCTTGGACATGAAGGCTGCCAAGTATCTGGTTGTGGCCGGCTCCGATTATCTCTACACGCCCCGTTCTCTATTCTGGCCCGACGTGATTTTCTTAACGGCGCCTAAACTGGAGTGGGGACAGGCGATAGGCATGATGATAAGTGTACGCAGAGTGGTCAGCATGGAGCCGCAGGTGATAGTGGTTGCAGGCTCGAATGATCATCTACAATGCAGAAGCTTATTGTCACGTCTGACGGATGGATCGATCCCGAGTAACGAAGTTGTAGGGGAGGCGATAATGACACTGCTCTCGGCGATGGCCGAGGTAGAGGCAGCAGCAAGACAACGTTTCACCATGAATGTGGTGAAGGTGATCTTCGTATTGTCACCAGGCTACGCTGCGTTGCCTGAACCCCTTCAATTTGTGTACACAATGGTCACGACGATAGCAGAGGGGATATTTAACGTGCTAATTCCTGCCCCAAACAGAGTGGTGGACCCGGACAATTACTATCCGTCCCGATCTGAGCTTCCCGCTGTTTGGGCTGACATCTCGAATGCCATACAGGGGCTCAGAGATTGTAGCACAACTCGGTTGGTGCTAGATGAAGTTCTGGGGTTGGAGCTGTCCAACTTCGCAAGATTACTGAAACTAAGACCAGGGGTAGGTGACGATCATCTGTTAGTACAACAGGTGGCTGATGATCTCTGGTTCAGACAGATGGATCATGCAGAGAATGAGCAGGGAAGGATGATCAGAAAGAACATGACGTCAGCAGAGGAGGACCTCATGTCAATGGCTTTGCGTACGAAGCCACACAACAACATATGGTTATATCTGTCGCCGAGGCTGTGCACCTTGGGTGAGGACGCGTTTGAGCATGCGCCGGCAATAATTAAAGAGATCCACGCGTATCTGAAGAATCTACTTAATGCCCGGGAGTTGGCTGGAGGCAAGATGTTGAAACTGATGCAAGACGTAAACACGATGTCGCTGGACAAGTTCCAAGCTGACGTGCTGGCCACGAAGGCACAGTACGAACGATCGGATGCTATCTTGGGTGGAATGGGAGTGGGATGGACGCCATCTTTCCTATCGACGTGCTATCCGAGGGCATCTAGGAACCTGATCGCGAGTTTCGTCAAAGACATCAGGAAGTTGTCGATTGGCCTGGTGCTAGCCTTATACGTGACATTTGGTCATGAAAACTTTGTGAAAGGACCGGCAAACCTCTTTACCCAAGCGTTGGCCGATTTGAGATTGGATGGACTCCTGACTCTGATTGCCATGACCTATGGTCGACTGGGAGACTTGCTTGTGCTATTACGTTACCCTGAACAACTACAGGGACCCAGTCGTGAGTTCAATGCACAGTTGGAAACCGCCTCGCTCAAGAAGATGAAAGACTGGAGGACTCTCCTACTTCAATACCTCTTGCAACAAAACAGAAGCGTCACAGGAGAGGACAAGGTGGCGACGAACGCAAGCGAATGTAAGCAGTATTGTGGCATGCCCTTACTAACAGACTTAGCTGTCATGATGCGGATTGATCCGTTCGCTCTGGTCCACGAACTGAGAGAATTCGTCACAGTGGTGTATGGACCGGTGATGTCTTTTGCGTTCCCGGATGTGCAAGTTAAAGGGTACAGGAATTCAGTGTTGTACGTCAACCTGGTCTCAGTAGTGGATTGTTCCGTGCTGAATTGGGTAGAGCAGAGTGAACTGAGAAAGCTGGCTAGCGATGATAGGCTGTTCGGAAGAATAGCAGAGCCAGGTTGGGTGTTGATGGACTTCAACAACCACTTCAAATGCCGAATGGGCCGTGAGGATCTGTCCCACATCCAGTTTAACCCAAAACTCTGGAATTTGAGACCAGTGGTGAAAGATACAGGAGAGGCTGTGGTAGTACCTCAATTGCCGGGAGCCTATGCCCATGCAAAAGAGAATCAACAAACATGGCTTCCTGGGTCCAGGCCGATGCCGGACCAATGCCATCGATATCCACCGATAAGGAGGATGTTGTTGGGAGTCACATCTCCCATCATTGCCCCTCGTATCGGAGCAGCTCGTGACGCGGAGAAGAGAATGCTGAAGTGGAGTGGAGGGATGGAGCCGCGCTTCATCAGCTGGAACGTTGCTGCCGCGCATACGTTCGACTTCTCATTTCCCGATGCCTGGAGCAGGAAAAAGATCAAAGCACTACCCTCCAGGAGACCAGAGGTCTCGGCTGAAACGTGGAACGAAGTGTATTCTTCCGCGGATGACTTATCGAGACTGAAGTGGTCAGGAGAAGCGAAGGTAGTGATGCAGGAGGTGGCAAGGGAGAGCAGAGGAGGCTCATATATAACGATAGAAGACCTGGCTCCACATGGCGAGGAGTTGGTAGAGTTCCTGGTCGATGACGAATTGTTTTATCATGCAGGAGACATGGCCGTACCGGCTCGGCCGGACTCGGGCGCAGACGCACGACAAGGACCCTCGGGACCTAGGCCGAAACCTGATGCGGACGACGATGAATTGATGGATCAGGATGATAACGATGATGAGACCGGAAGTAAGACGGAGAAACCGGGAGAGACCGATCTAGGAGCGTTGGAAAGGGACTTGCTAGAGTACCGGTTCAGTGAAGATGACGATGGGGAAGTCCATGGGAGTTTATTGTTAATGGCACCATCGTCCTTCATGTCTCCTACAAAGGAGGCGTCGGCCGATCTATCTCCGATAGACCCAATAAGCCAGGCTAGAGAGTGCCGAAGCAGGGACCCGCAGAAACTGCTTTATGAATCACCAAGGAGGAGGAAAATCGAAGAGTCAATGAAGATATCGTTCCTCAGCACACTACCAGAAGAAGAATGGGAAAGATATCAAATGGAGCTGGAAGGCAAGACAGGAGCAATCTGGAGCCGAGTAAACTTCATGGAGAAATCTTGGGACGTGATAAGGCGATATGGGACGCAGTCCATAATGAAGGTGGGGTTAAACCAACCCATTATGCGTGAGGTCCTGGAGAAAATAGTGAGCTCCATGGAGTCGGATGTTCTGACCGAGTCAGTAACAGAAGACAGTGCCGATGATCAGCATGTTGCAAAGAAATTACCTGTCAGACGAGCCAGGAAAGGGCTGAAGCGACTAAAAGGGAAGACAGGAAGTCGAGCCACGAACCCGAGAGTGGTGAAGTCAAGAGCCAACGCAGTGGTGACCTCTTTAACGAGCGCAGGTCGTTCAGGCGAGAGCGGGCAGGGAGATAGTACAACGCTGACAGGGGGAGAAAAAGAGAATCTGATACCCCCTATGCTCTTGGCAGGTCTGACCGTAACCGCCACAAGGTCGAAGAAGACGGCGCGAACCCTGGCAGACACTAAGTTAGAAATGGAAGTAATCAGTCAATGTGGATCTGGAGGACTTGAAGATTACAGGCCCTCGCGAATCAACATGGCCAAGTTGAAACTGGAAGGACAACTCGACGTGGTCGAGTACAATCGAATAACTGTGCCGGAATCGGTCCACATGGGAGATCCGGCAGGGGGTTATGTGGAGATGTTGAAAGCGAGGAACTCCGAGAGAGGGCACCTGATGGCTTGGAGCGAGAAGAGAGCCATGCAAGAATATTTGAAGGGGCTTACGGAGAACTCTAACTTCAATCGAAAAGAGTATGGCACAGTAATGTCATCAGAAGCGAACGAAATTGGATTGGAAAAACTGCTCGAGATTTCTTGGAGGGCGGCCCTCCAGAAGTACTTCGATGAGACGATGAATGCACCTGCGACTGTGGCAGCATACCTGGCTCATCCTTGCGTGAGAACTGATCTGCAAGTACGACTGGCTTGGTGCTTGATGGGCATCAAAAAGGCGGAGTATGAAGCCAGTAATGACTCGAAATCACGAGAACAGGAGCTAGAATTGATAGAAGCTCTGCGAGCATTGATCTCAAAAGACGATTCAGCGATAGCATGGGCTAAGCGAAAGGATGCCCTTTGCTTTGTCAGGTTCGTGGTGGATCGCATCCCCACTCCTGTGTTGGGAGAATGTGTAAAGATCATTCGGCAAAAGGGAGTTGATTGCGAAAGGAATTTCCTTAGGTGACTCCTAGAGCTATATCAGGACATGCCATTGACCGTGCCAAGCAAGGAGTCGAATGATATGGAAAGCTATCGCAAGTTGGAAGAAGTGAGAAGATACTCCAACAAAGAATTGAAAGTGAGTCGAGACTTGATTGAAGCGGTCAGAGGACAAAAAGAGTTTGCAACACTAGGGAAACTGAAGTCGTTCCAATACGTATCTGGCATACCAGGGATGGCGTATAATCCCTTCGTGAACGAAGAAGCCAGGGAAGCATACTTCGACTACGAGCAAGTCACCGTGCTCAACTTCTGGGTTGAACGGATTAAGGAAATTGGAATGTTGATGGTGGAACAACCCAAGCTTGGAATTATTTTGAAAGAACGAGTAATCGAACCCTCGATTCCCGAGCTAAAAGGGCAAGTGAGTTTTGATTGTGGTTCTTGGGACGGTCCCTTGAAAACCAGTCTAGTAGTGATTTGGGAACTCATGAAGCCTTCCTGGTGTCCCCATCCAAACGCAGGCTTAATCTGGGACATGACCGCGGATGTCATGTTAGAACGGGTTGATGATGCGAGTTTACATGATCTGGCCATGATACATCACCTGCTGGCCATGAGATTGACGAAGAAGAAGAGCAACCCGTCCACGGAGCTGTCCGAGGAAGGTACATCGAGTAATTGGTTGAAGCAAGGCACATGCTTGGCTCAACTTAGTGGGATGGAAGGACATGTTTGTAACATGGAACACTGCTTGATTACGCTGAGCGAGCAGCATCGACAACTGGCACGATTGTATGGAAGATTAAGCATGTCAGATAAGAGTGCCATGGAATTGGTCGCAGACTGCCATGGGGTGACGGACGTAAACCTGATCACAGCCTTGGGATTTTGCAGCATGACGAGTTCGATAGAATCGCTCGAGCGCTTGGAGCGTGCCCATGAGCTAGTGACGTCCCTCAGCGTGGAAATATTCCCTGGAGCATTACAGACAGAGCAAAAGATTGGAGGCTGGCGAGAAGCCCTAGAGAATGAAATGAATCTGAAGGATAGTGAAGCCTATCACAGGCCTACTGGTTCAAAATATATGGTGGGTTCAAGCTCCGCGCCATACTGTAACAGCAAGTATCCTACGCACATGGTAGTGATGGATGCGAGGACGCAACACGTGTTGGTTGACCAACTTTTCTCTGTGCCAAAGTGCGTGAGGTTGGCCAGAATGTCAGAAAGGTCATATGACTTGTTGGCAAAGATCTTTCGGGCAGTCCCGAAGAGATCCGAAGGCGAGTTGCAAGACGTTGTGGGTGAAGAGTTCATGAGACTGAACGAAGGCAACGTGAGTGAGTTCCAGAAGCAGAAAGCGAGTGGAGCGTTACCCACTGAATTCCCCACCATAGAAGAGAAAGACGATTTACATAGGATTCTGATGGAAGTGGAACCGTTGCTGGGAGCCTCAGGGTATCGGACCCGAAGGAACATAGTGAGAACCCATGGTGAGTATCCTTGCCACTGCTTGGCGCAGACGTTGTGGTACCCCAAACGCGGGAATCTGGTCCTAGTATGGGATGTGGAGGAGTTGTACTCCACGGGGTTACCCGATCAGAATCAACAAGTGTCAATCGTGGTGGTTAGCGCCATGCTAGCAGTGAGATGGTTGGAGGCTAACGCGGACACAAGTGAGCAGGAGACGGCCGTGCCGACTCCTGAACAGCTGAGCAACGTGAAAATGAGTAGTGAATTGGATCTTTTCAGAACCACCTGCAAGGTTCTGAGAATACCTAAAGCCATCGAAAGAATATGGTCAAGGCAAAGATTGATGCCTTGGTTCCGTGCAGTGATGACATCTTGGATGTATGAACGTGCGAAGCGTCACATGTCAAGGAACACGGAAGCCTATCAATCTTTCCAGCTAGACATAGGACCAGGAGCCTATAAGAGAGCTTTCCTGACGCATAGAAACGCGGTCACCCCGGCGGTGAAGCGAGTAGCTGGAGCGCCTTGTGTTACTGAAAATGAGAGGAAAGAGGTCTTAAGAGCTGACCTAGAACGAAACGTGAGCCTATGTCTTCACAACAGCTTTTGCAGGAACCGGGAGCAGAAGGTGAATGTGGACTTGCTACCTTGTTGCAAACCGAGGCTGTTGGAACAGGAGGGTTGGGGCACGGCCCGCAACTCTCTGGACATGTTAGAGAAAGTTCTGGAAGACAGTGACGCTGAACATCAGGATGGAGAAATGATGGAATGAAGATGACCGAAGAAGAGAAGAGAAGGAGAAAAAACTTGATTGTCTTTGTGTGTAAAAACTTGAACAAATCAACCAAGTTTTGATTATTGAACTTGTTAAACTTTTTGTTTTGATTTAGTTTGGTCAGACCAAACTTTGAAAATGTTGCAATTGTTAAAATTGTTGAAATTGTTGATTTTAGTTATGACTATCTATGTATGTATATAAGGAGCGTAGGTGAGTATATTTACCTATTTATTCACGACTGAAGTTTTTAACCTGTGTAAGACACAAATTCACTGTGTGGCGACATGGTAAGTTTGAGTAAACTCGCTCGAGAAGGGTGGGTAACTCAATAATTTTCCTAGCCACAGAGTTTCTTAGTTTTAGTATTGAAAGGACCGCATAAATGACTAATTATACTTGGTGAGTGAAGTTAAGTTAATTTTAACGGGTGCGTGGCCGTGCCACGTCCCACTTTTTAATCAGAAGCGAAAAGAAGTTTTATGGCGAGATGACATAAGTAGTCAGAAAAGAAATTTTATCTAGGACACTCCTCATGGTGCAAATTTTGTGAAAATGTTGAAAGGCAGTGAGATGTAGTACGATGCCATTTGTGAACACGTAGTGAGTTGAGGTGGAGTAGATAAATTTCATTTTCTTATGCGATTTGTAAGATTGGTTACAGAAAACTGGATACCTACTTGACGATAACCCGGTGTTGTGCGATCAATAGGGACATTGATGGAGACTTGTCCGGGGAGTATGTGCCATTCTGCCAGATGGCACAGCACAACCTTCCCGCGACAGAAAAAAGAGTGACTAAAGGCCTTATGAACAAAAAAGTGTTGCGACGGAGGGTCAGAATGTTCTAGAATTTTTATTTTTAAAATTTCGATCGGAAGAAGAACATTTCTGAGAAATGGAGAAAAGACGGCCATTTTGAATAAAAAAGACGAAAATCAGAACAACGATAGAAATTGTGAAGAACAGTTGTATCAGAGACAGAAAAATTACGGAGCCTCTTATCGTGGCAATAACACACGATAAGGACCTTAGTGACAGATATTTGTGGAGACGGAGGCTTCAGTGGGGGGAAGAGAAATGCCACGGAACCCTCCCGGGACACGAAATATAGGAGATAAGAGTGTTATCTCAAGAAAATCACGTGAGCGGAGGCTTGGTCCCCCAGAGACTGTTATATGTGAAGGGACTGGGTAAACTAACTATAACAGCTGCTGTAATGTCCTAGATCTTAATTAACACCGATATTATTTCAATATTTCAGAGCATGAGTAGATAGAAAAAGGAAAGGGTCAATCCATCTCCAATGGATTTAATATAAAACTGTCACACAAAAACATATAAAAATAGGTTGTTCGAGCCGTGTTTTTAATGACAATCACGTAGTCTGAGGATCCGAGACTCAGCTATGTGGTTGTGTTCGCATGCAAACGAAAGCTGATCAAAAGTCGTTTGACTGATGGCCTAAAAATGGTAACTTTTTACTTTGCCCTAGACAGACCAGAAAATCAACTGGCAAGGTCGAGACGGTGAAAAACGAGTAGAATTAAGGTAACTGACGCCTGCCAGTCGTTAATAGGTGATTTTTCTACGCTCCGTCGCTAGGTGATATTTGGGCGAATGTTACACTTCAGAGACATTTTCTCCCGTTTTTAATGGTTGCAGAGCCTGGCAAGGCAACTAGCCGACAGACAGAAGCCTACAATGACGAAGAAGATGGTGATTATTAGAGAATACACTTAAGCTTCAGTAGCTCGACCCATTAAGAGCAAGTACCTGTGGCAACAGAAAGTGGCACCTCGGATTAGCGGCAGGCACTTCAGGTCAAAACAATCGGTACGATATCGAGTGGAATCCAGGAATTTAGTAATTTCTTAGCATTGTAATCATCAATTCAGCAATCAGACTGGGATTGACACATGTAGGAGGTGAAAGCTGAATATGAGAAGCCAGTGTGGTAGAGATGTGGCACGAGTCTCTACCAGCACCAAGCTGCCTGTCACGAAGAGATTGACGCTTTTTCTTGGGTTGGTGATGGCATATAATAATCATAATAATAATAATAATAATAATAACAAAGGATTTAGGACTAATCCAAGGGTTCGCATAAAACCCAGTGATTGGGAGGTTCAACGTTCGTGTTTCAGTTGTTAAAGTTTAGTTTCTTCAAATCTCTACAGTTGTTGCAGCCACATAATATCCGCCAAGTGCATGAATCTGATTCGTTGTAGCGGGTTTTGAACAACTTCGTATAAACTTCCAGCAGTTTAATTTTGCATCCTGGATCAAAGATTATGTCAAATTTGAAGTAATCGTTAAAAAGGTTGGCCAGACGGCAAGCTCGACACCAGTAATCGGATTCACACTTCTTCAAATTTCGTGTTGCTTGTGTTCTTCGAGTACCGATGTCTGTGATGGTTACTTGACTTCATGTCAACTTTTCCGGTTAGTATTTTGGCAAACAAGAGAATAACATGAAGTTCTTGATATAAGGAGATTGAAAGGATATCGAGTTTCACGAGCTTATCCCTATAGGACATGTTGTTTGTGATGGAGATCCATGATACTGCTTTTCGCTGGATACTTTCAAGAGTACCTAAGTCGCCTTTTGATGGTTTCCAAAGGGCTGATCCGTAGTTTAAAATTGGCACAACATAACAGATATATGCGTTCTTTCTGGTCCAAAACGTCGCTTTTGAAAGATTCCGTTTTAGGATGAAGAGAGCGTTCAAGGCTTTTTCGGTCCTTTTCTTTGCATGCAGAGTCCACGAGAGTGTGTCATTTACGAGAATTCCCAGATCTTTCATACATTCGGTTGTTTCAAATTCATGGTTTGGCAGTGCAATAAGAGCTGTACCTTTAATGCAGAGCACTTTACTTTTTCCTAAGTTACCTGACATGAAATTTTCGTCACACCACCGCCCAGGGATTGCAACATATTGAATGATCAGATATTGAATATTGAGACGATGTCAAAATTGAATTTTTAATATTGAGATATTGAAGGCTAGATATTGATATTGATATTGAATTTTTTGTAGATATTGAGAAAAACGGATTTTGTATCATTGCTTGAAACGTGACGTTTTAACACATACACATAAAACAAATGGTGATAAAAAGTTTCTGAAATGTCATTCAACAACATTATCAGGCATTTCTGTAAAAAAACCAAAAGAAATTCAAGATAACTCAATGGACTGACTAAGTCAAACAGTCAAACAGTCAACTCAACTCACTCAAGCATTAAAATTAAACAAATTAAACAAAAAACAATTACATTGCAAAAAAAAACTAAACAAATTTAATTAAATATTTCGAAATTCAATATTGAATTTGGTTTCTGGTATCTTAAAATAGTGATAATATTGAGATATTGAGCTTTTAGATATTGATATTGATATTGATATTGAAATTTCATCCTATTTGATATTGATATTGATACTGAATGGAAGATATTGATATTGAGCTCAATATATTGATATTGTATTGAAATCCCTGCCACCGCCACAGTTTTCTAATTCAGTGTTAAAGGGTTGTCGCCTACAGTTTTGTAGTCATCAGCAAAACCGAACGATTTGGACATGACACATGATGGAAGATCGTTTATGAAAACCAAGAAGAAGAGCGGTCCGAGGATGGAGCCTTGTGGTACGCCACTGAATACTTCTAATTCATCTGAAACAGTGTCATTTAGTCTCACAGTTTGCTTCCGTTTAGAGAGGTAGCTTCTTAACAGATTCAAACAGTTTCCACCAATCCCCAGAGCAGCCAACTTTTGTATGAGAAGCTCATGCGTGACTTTGTCAAACGCTTTCTCGAAGTCTATAAAGAAGATATTCAGATAGGAGCAGTTTTCAGACTCTAAGCAGCTATAGATTTCATGCAGATATTCTATAAGGTTCGTTAAAGTCGACCGTTTGGGTCTGAAACCATGTTGGGCTGATGCCAGAATTGGGTAAACAATTGGAGTCAGCTTCTCGAAAATCAGTTTCTCTAGCAGTTTTGAAACTGTTGAAAGCAGGCTGATAGGCCTGTAATTACTCAAATCTTGTTTATCTCCGTCTTTATCTCAGTATTGGTGCAATTTCATTGACATTCCATTTTTCCGAAATCGGGCTTTATTTGGGATGAGGTTAAGCATTAAGTGCAGTGATTTCGGCAATGACTTGGAGAGACTCTTCAGAAGTAAGTTCCCGATCTTATCCGTTCCTTTGGCTTTATTTACGTCCAGTAGTTGCAGAGCGTTTTCTATTTCATCGGTCGTAAAGTGAATCTGATTTAGTAGGGTGCTATTTCGTTCGCCTATTTTCGTATAGTAGGTGTTTTGAGTGAACACTGATTGAAAGTATTCGTTGAATAACATTACTTTTTCAATATCTGTATTGGCAGTTCTTTGATCCAAAAAAATTTCGGTAGGGATAGTGTTCGACTTGGTGATCGACTTCAAGTATCTCTGTATGTCGCTGAATTTGCCTTCCTTGAAGAGCGTCATCTCATGTAGATGCTGGTCATTTTGAAGCGACAGGGTGAGCTCAAATTGTAGACATTCGATTTTGATTTTGTTTGACGGCGTGGGCTGCCGTTGTTGTTTCAATTGAAGTGTGTTTAACTTCTTGATGAGGTTTGAAGAGTTGCCACTTACCCATGGAGCCAGTTTGGACCTATGTTTCGTAGTTATTGGAAGAAGATCCTTTAATATTTCGTGTTGCCACTTATACCAAAGTTCCACCATCAAGTCCACGTTGCTCATGCAGTATGGTTGGAAGGGATGTTGGAGAATGAACTCATTAATTTCTTTCCAGTTAGCTTTCATGTATGCAAATATACCGAAGTCTAGCTTTTGTTTGGGAGACGGTGAAGAGATATGTACAGGTCGGATGTCAAACGAGACTTTAGCTAGATAAGGTTTGTGATCAGAATTGAAGAGACTTCTCAAATGGTTACCAATGACTATGCTTGTCACATACTGGGGTTTATTGCATATGAGAACATCCAGTGACCTTCCGTCCTGAGTTCTTATGAGTTGCTGAAAATTTGATTCACATAGTTCATTGAGGATTGTTTGCTCGAAGAGAGATGTTGACGTCATTAAGGGCCAGTGTGTAGATGAAAGATTGATGTCTCCAGCTATATATGAGCAAACAGCACTGTATTTGAACTGTTTTCGCCTAATGAACTTTAGGAGCTCAACCATGTCCGGAAGAGTCCATGTGTACGCACTGTTTGACGGGGCGCTGTAAAGAAAACATATTATGAATGTTTTATTTAAGCATATACGAATTATCACACAGTCTTGAAAAATTGAGTCAATTTGAGAGCTTGGAATGTTTTTGCTTACTGCTATCAGTACACCGCCATGCTTCGTCAACCCTTTATCAGATAGTCTGTCTTTTCGATGTATCGCATAGTTGGTTAGAAACAGACCTATATCGCTAATGCTCTCTGTGAGCCACGTTTCTGTTAGGCAGATGATTTGATAAATATTTTTCACTTGAACGACATTGGAGAAATATGTTCGGCGTTGGTATTCAACTGTACGTCTCACAATGTAAATTAGTATATTTATGAAAGCTGCTAGTCATTCGTCCGCCATGGGAAGCTTCTCTTTTGTCCACTTTGCGCCCTGTCGAATGAACAGGGTTGCGTCACGAACACGCAGATTTTTCGGATCGGTGCCTTCATTTATCAGTTCTCGTCGTCTCACAAGAGCTAAGTTTTCAAGATCAGCTTCTTCCTTTGTCAGTTGTTTGCTGAGAAAGATTGGTTGACTGAAAGTTTTCAGCTTTCTCGCCGATAGCAGTACCATTCGACGTTGATATGCATTTGGAACTTTTAATAGGATAGTTCTCGGTTTCTTCTCTTCATATCGGCCAAGTCTTATGACTTCGCCTATAATAGCATTGACTTCCATATGGGTTAGTAGTTTTTGAACTTCTGCAAGGTCGTGTTCTTTGCGTACTTTTGCTTCTTTTTCCGTTGATTCTGGGATACCCGTACATGAATTCCATCGAGTTCTTCGGGAGGTTTCGGCATTTGTTCTTGTGATTTGGTAATCGGACTATTTTGGGCTGGTTGCCCGGAATCGGGCGGTTTCCTTGTGAGAAGCGTTTTGATTTCGGACACAGTTTTTTTGAGGTCAGTCATTTCGGTTTCAAGGTTTCTCATCTGACTTTCTTGGTGTTCATTTGAGACCGTGTTCGCATGGGCAGATTAGGCTAGCTTTTCGTGGCGCTTCTCTTCGATACACTTGTTACAAAGAAGTAAGGCATTTTTTCCGATAGCCAGTACTCCATTGACAGCCGCTTCACTCAGGCCAGTACAATTTTTAGTCAGATGCATTCGACAGCCTCAGACGAAGCAGTCGAATGAACTTTCATTTTTCAGGATTTTCTCATCACAGGTGAAGCATGAATCAGAGATTGATTTGACTCGATTTCGAGTGTTATGTTTAGACATCTTGGAGGGGCTCAGAGCCAGAGACTCAATAAGCGCACCTATCTAAAGATTAAATCTAAAAACAACTTCAGTACTTATACGGAGGGGCTCAGAGCCAGAGACTCGATAAGCACGCCTACCTGTTTAGTATTTTAGTCTTTTCGCCTCGCATCTCTCTCCAGCTGATCTTCGCTTCGTACCACGTGTTTTGAAGATCCGTTTGATGATGGGGTAATAGAGAAGTAGAGATAGAAAAATGTATATAAAGACAAATAAATTGAAATGAACTCAGCTGATTGTAGTTGGGATGAGAAATACAGCTAGTCTTCCAGACTGTAGGTCCACCCTGTTTAATCCTGAGTGTAATCAAAAAGGTATCGCTGTGAATACCAGTTAATGAGGCAAGGATTAGGCTTTTAGATTATGCTTTGAGGGTTATTGATCGGATATCAGTGGATAACGCATTGAAGACATCAGTGGATGAGGCTTCGACAGCTAAAGATGCTTTAGTGAGGCTTCCTGCAATGAACAAGAAGGGTGAACAAGAGAGCAAAAAAAGTGAGTGAACTAGAAAATGCAGTTCAGATAGAACGAGAGAGTTTGAGAGAAAAAAAGGCTTGGGACCAAGCAAGAGACCGGTCGAAACGAAAAAAGGATGATTGAGAGAACGGCTGATTGATTGACAAAAAATTTTACAAGATCGACTCCTCAAGCCAAACTGAGGGAGCAGCAAATAAGAAAAGACGTAAAGCTTCTCCGGAGCGAACAAGAACAGGCTCTCGGACTCTTGACGAAATCGATGCCATGATGTAAAAATGCTTTCGAACCTTAATTGACAGTCTTGATGATCTCATGAATTCTGAAACTGACTTCGAAACGGCAGAACGAACTCCAGGGATATGAAAAGAAAAGCCGAAGTAAACTTTTAGGAAACTTTTGCAAGGCAAAGACCAATTGGCTCCACAACATGCAGCGGTACAACAGCAAACAATCCCACTAGCAGCTAATCGGCCAAAATTTGGAATGCTCAAGCAACAGGAAGCTCAAGCAACAGAAGTGAGTTACTCAATTACTAGTAGAAAGCATCCGAACGACTCCAAGCACTGAGATAAATAGTTTTAGATAAATTTGAATTTCTCGAGGTAGCAATGGTTGCCTCGCTCTAAATGTCAACGAGGAGATAAAACATCTTCGTCAAAGAACCTTCTGATAGCAGATTCGCAGGCGCGACACTTGGAATTCCCAAACACAAACATCTTGTCATTATCTGGAGCCCGTATCGCTGCGGTCAGAGGCTACTTACCTCCGAAGGACAAATACAATACCATTGTTTTGCTCATTGGGCGAAACGGCGCTTTTGACGGAAGAGGGCCCTCCACGGTCCCTGAAGAAGATATTGCAATTGAACTAAAAAGAAGGGAAATTGGAAGTATAGAGGCATGTGTGAGAAGATTTACAGTACCTACCATCTAGGCAGTGACAAAATTCACTTAAGACCAGAAGGTCTCAAGGGCATCAAAAGCATCATAAAGAACAAGATACTGTACAAGATCTTGTAAAGAACAAGATACTGTACAAGGTCTCAAGGGCATCAAAAGCATCATAAAGAACAAAATACTGTACAAGCTTCTCTTTTGTCCACTTTGCGCCCTGTCGAATGAACAGGGTTGCGTCACGAACACGCAGATTTTTCGGATCGGTGCCTTCATTTATCAGTTCTCGTCGTCTCACAAGAGCTAAGTTTTCAAGATCAGCTTCTTCCTTTGTCAGTTGTTTGCTGAGAAAGATTGGTTGACTGAAAGTTTTCAGCTTTCTCGCCGATAGCAGTACCATTCGACGTTGATATGCATTTGGAACTTTTAATAGGATAGTTCTCGGTTTCTTCTCTTCATATCGGCCAAGTCTTATGACTTCGCCTATAATAGCATTGACTTCCATATGGGTTAGTAGTTTTTGAACTTCTGCAAGGTCGTGTTCTTTGCGTACTTTTGCTTCTTTTTCCGTTGATTCTGGGATACCCGTACATGAATTCCATCGAGTTCTTCGGGAGGTTTCGGCATTTGTTCTTGTGATTTGGTAATCGGACTATTTTGGGCTGGTTGCCCGGAATCGGGCGGTTTCCTTGTGAGAAGCGTTTTGATTTCGGACACAGTTTTTTTGAGGTCAGTCATTTCGGTTTCAAGGTTTCTCATCTGACTTTCTTGGTGTTCATTTGAGACCGTGTTCGCATGGGCAGATTAGGCTAGCTTTTCGTGGCGCTTCTCTTCGATACACTTGTTACAAAGAAGTAAGGCATTTTTTCCGATAGCCAGTACTCCATTGACAGCCGCTTCACTCAGGCCAGTACAATTTTCAGTCAGATGCATTCGACAGCCTCAGACGAAGCAGTCGAATGAATTTTCATTTTTCAGGATTTTCTCATCACAGGTGAAGCATGAATCAGAGATTGATTTGACTCGATTTCGAGTGTTATGTTTAGACATCTTGGAGGGGCTCAGAGCCAGAGACTCAATAAGCGCACCTATCTAAAGATTAAATCTAAAAACAACTTCAGTACTTATACGGAGGGGCTCAGAGCCAGAGACTCGATAAGCACGCCTACCTGTTTAGTATTTTAGTCTTTTCGCCTCGCATCTCTCTCCAGCTGATCTTCGCTTCGTACCACGTGTTTTGAAGATCCGTTTGATGATGGGGTAATAGAGAAGTAGAGATAGAAAAATGTATATAAAGACAAATAAATTGAAATGAACTCAGCTGATTGTAGTTGGGATCAGAAATACAGCTAGTCTTCCAGACTGTAGGTCCACCCTGTTTAATCCTGAGTGTAATCAAAAAGGTATCGCTGTGAATATCAGTTAATGAGGCAAGGATTAGGCTTTTAGATTATGCTTTGAGGGTTATTGATCGGATATCAGTGGATAACGCATTGAAGACATCAGTGGATGAGGCTTCGACAGCTAAAGATGCTTTAGTGAGGCTTCCTGCAATGAACAAGAAGGGTGAACAAGAGAGCAAAAAAAGTGAGTGAACTAGAAAATGCAGTTCAGATAGAACGAGAGAGTTTGAGAGAAAAAAAGGCTTGGGACCAAGCAAGAGACCGGTCGAAACGAAAAAAGGATGATTGAGAGAACGGCTGATTGATTGACAAAAAATTTTACAAGATCGACTCCTCAAGCCAAACTGAGGGAGCAGCAAATAAGAAAAGACGTAAAGCTTCTCCGGAGCGAACAAGAACAGGCTCTCGGACTCTTGACGAAATCGATGCCATGATGTAAAAATGCTTTCGAACCTTAATTGACAGTCTTGATGATCTCATGAATTCTGAAACTGACTTCGAAACGGCAGAACGAACTCCAGGGATATGAAAAGAAAAGCCGAAGTAAACTTTTAGGAAACTTTTGCAAGGCAAAGACCAATTGGCTCCACAACATGCAGCGGTACAACAGCAAACAATCCCACTAGCAGCTAATCGGCCAAAATTTGGAATGCTCAAGCAACAGGAAGCTCTTCAGAAGTGAGTTACTCGATTACTAGTAGAAAGCATCCGAACGACTCCAAACACTGAGATAAATAGTTTTAGATAAATTTGAATTTCTCGAGGTAGCAATGGTTGCCTCGCTCTAAATGTCAACGAGGAGATAAAACATCTTCGTCAAAGAACCTTCTGATAGCAGATTCGCAGGCGCGACACTTGAATTCCCAAACACAAACATCTTGTCATTATCTGGAGCCCGTATCGCTGCGGTCAGAGAGAGGCTACTTACCTCCGAAGGACAAATACAATACCATTGTTTTGCTCAAGGGCGAAACGGCGCTTTTGACGGAAGAGGGCCCTCCACGGTCCCTGAAGAAGATATTGCAATTGAACTAAAAAGAAGGGAAATTGGAAGTATAGAGGCATGTGTGAGAAGATTTACAGTACCTACCATCTAGGCAGTGACGAAATTCACTTAAGACCAGAAGGTCTCAAGGGCATCAAAAGCATCATAAAGAACAAGATACTGTACAAGAAAAGTACTGAAAAAAGAGACGAAATGAAAGAAACGAATATATTTCTGTCACGTGCCTTATATAAAGAATATTCTATCAAAGAAAACCTCTGCCTGAAACGACGTAGGGAAAAGCTTGAAAAAGGCGTACCACGTGAAAAAAAGAAAATAAGAAACCTTGAGCTTTTCCATGATGGAGCAAAAGTTCAATTGAATCGAACTTCCCAGCCAGAACAAGAAAACGCAACATCCAACGTTTGACTAGATCATCTCCACATTTTACAAATTAATGCACGCAGTTTAGTTAACTATGAAAGAAGATTCAAAATGGCAAATGCCATAAAAATTGGTTTGTACAGCGTTATTTGTATTTGTGAGACCTGGTTAAACAAAAATATCTTAAACTCTGAACTACTAATTGCTGAATACAAAATTTACCGAGCAGATAGAGCACATCAGTCGTCTAACACATACGGAGGTGCCCTGATTGCCATTAAGAACTCACTAAATTCTCAAAAAATAAAACTCGACGTCGAATTTTTTGTCCTATGTAACGTAACCCTAGCAAACAAAACCATCTATATATGCTCCTAATTCTCGAAACTATCCCTAAAAAGAGTAAAGCAGTCATATGTGGAGACATTAACTTTCCATCTACAAACTGGGACATCTTCAGCAGTCAAGAAAACGATGAATAAGAGATTCTAAAAATATTAGAAGATAGGCTTCGTCAACAGAGTATTAACTTTCCAACCTGCGGCACAAACACGTTGGACGTTTTTCTGTATCAAAACTGTCAAGTATACTCAGAACACGATGAATATTTAGATAAGATCCATGACTGCTCTGACCATATTGCAATCAGAACAGCAATAGAACTTGAACATTTCGATCCTCCCCCAGCAATGACAAACTTCTACAGTTTTGAGTCAGGAGATTATGACCGGATTGTTAGTGCCATGGAAGATCGGCCCTTCAACCCTCAATGCTACACCAATGTTGACAATATGTACAACGAACTTCAAGACTACACAACCGACTTGATAGACACTAACATCCCAGAAAGAACCAAATATCGTCAATCGCTTCCACCTTGGATTACACCGAGTACATCACATCAGATGAAAATGCTCAACACGCGAACGAGGTTACTCGAAAAACGACCAACTAGATACCAAAAAATAAGGTCCTCAAACTAGAGAGCCAAATCATTGAATTATTTGAACATGATCGAATCTCATACCAAAAGAAAATTTTTGGTTCAAGAAATTGTGCTCAAATTTACAAGCACCTTAAGCTTATCAATAGAGCTTCGAACATCCCGAAAACTATCAAGTTCAAAGAGAAAATGACATCAATTCCAGAAGAAGGGGTGGAAATGTTTGACACTTTTTTTCACTCAGTGGTTTCAAGCAAAGAGAACTACAACTTCCTCGACATAAAATGCGAATCACCAACCCTATAAACATCAGCGTTTCAAACAAAACAATAAGTAATATTCTGGCTAATATAGACACTACAAAAACTCGTGGACCAAATGGTCTACCTCCAGGGTTTTACCAACGATGCGGCAAACAAATGAGTAATATACTCAATAAGCTTTTCAAGAAAATTAAACGCATACGCAAAATGCCAACGAGATGGAAAACAGCGGCTGTAACACCCATTCACAAAAAGAACGACCCAAAAGATGTTGAAAACTATCGCTCAATCTCCCTTCTAAAGATTGACAGCAAAATCTTTGAAAAATGCATGTACTCTCCACTCTACGAGCACTTTAAAGACCATCTTTCCATTAACCAACACGATTTTGTGAAGAAAAGCTCCATAATGAGCAACATGCTCCAATTCCTAAATCGAATTAGCAAAGCCCTGGATGAAAATCCCCATGATGAGATCATTGCTTTTTATGCTGATTTCTCCAAGGCCTTCGATAAAGTCCCCTACAAATTATTACTCCAAAAATTGAGTGATATTGGTGTAGGTGGATGCCTACTCGAAATCATCTACGACTATCTCAGAAGCCGAAGGCAATTTGTTCGGGTTGATTTCTACACATCCACCGTCCTCGAAATAACCAGCGGGGTACCCCAAGGTTCACTCCTGGGCCCACTTCTGTTATGTGTTTTATAAATGATTTCCTGACGTCCTACGCTTCAGTGACCCCTCAATATTTGCTGACAATCTAAACATTCTATCTGTTGGACGCAAACAAGATGAATTAAAACCTGACTGAAGCAAAATCGAAGAATGGGTTAGACAAAACAACATGGAACTGGCATTCGAAAATTGCGCTCAAATTAACTTCAGAGGTGTTGATATAAATTTATTTTTGAACGGAAATCGTGTACCTCAGCCAAAATCCATAAAAGATCTGGGTATTCACATGTTAGGAGATCTTAGTTGGAGCACTAATCTAACCGAACGATTAAAGAAAGCAAACAAATTACTATACAGTCTAAGACGAAATGTAGCATATAAAGTCAACACCTTTGTAAAACTAGGTCTCTACAAATCAATATTACTACCAGTCCTAACCTACGGCTGTCACTGTGCGAACTTACTGAGAAAAGACCTACAAAAACATGAATTTTTTCAAAACAAAGCAGTAAAGTGGATATGTGGAAAACACTGCCAAAAATACACTGATCAACTTAGAATGCTCAACATTTTACCTCAGCCAATGTTCCTACAGACCAATGACTTACTTTTGCTTTCAAAACTCTGCACTGACTACGAACACCACAGCATCCCACTTCCCACAGCTAACAATACCCTAGACCGACGATTAGAGCCCTTCAAATTACCCAAAACTCGAACAGAAAAACGCAGGGGAGAATTCGTTTTTCGTACAACCAGAGTTGCAACTAGAGTTGATCATTTAGTCAATTTCAGGATAGAACAGGGACTCAAACAGCGCATCACAACTCTAATGTGGAAATTCTACAGTGAAAAATACAGTACCCTAAACCTCTGCACTTGGCAGATATGCTGTGACTGCACAACGTGCAAAAATAACTGGACAATATTATAAACTCTGTGGAAGAAATTCCCACCAGTATTCTACTGAAAAGCCACAACATCAACAACAACAACAACAACAACAACAACAACAACAACAACAACAACAACAACAACGGTCTAGAGCCTCTAGTGGTTGAAAAAATTGAACGCAAGGCACTAAAAATTCACTCAGGGCACTACGGCAAAAACGACGGCAGTCCAGCCCCTAAATCAATCCGTAGAGACGTTCCGACCGAGACCAACAAGAGCTAATAAACGCAGCAAATTGGTTGCCTAGACGACTGCATAGAGGTCATGAAATTGCATTTCGATGAAGAGGTCGTGACAGAAATGCAAGAATCTAAAGAATTCGCTAGCAACATGGAATGGACTGTCTTGAACTGAGTGATGGCCTCAGAGAGGCCACAGTGCAAGGAGATGTTAGATCATTTCCTGGATGGCTTCGAAATGATAAGACGCCAAAGCCAAACCAGTTGAATCGAACGATAGATTGAACTTGTCAGCAGCTTCTAAGTTCATTTATCGTGTGAAAACTGATGAGTTTAGAACCATGCTAGTGACACATTACGCTTCTCTCTCTACGAATGCACAAATATCAGAGGAGTTGAGGCTAAAGTCTAAACATTAGCCACTTCTGAAAGCATCTATGAGGTGAAATAATAGAATTTCAAAAAATGGATCTGCAAAGCGGGGAAATTTTTATTAGAAGCCCCGGGAAGACAATTACAAGCCCCGGAGAGTAACAGATCAGCTCGATGCTTTCGAATCATTCTAAGTAGAGGAGACCAAAGCACCGAGCAGCTTGAGCACGATGTTAACTACCAGTCCCAGACAAACCTTTGGGATAATGCCCCAGAGCAGCAAGATACAGTCGATAACCTCGGCGCCAGGACATCAGGTGATCAGAAGCTTGATTGAACCAGCAGATATCACCCTGATGCATCTAGACTATTGTGCCGCTTACATGAGGCAAGTATAACGAGGAATCGTTTCGAAGGCGATGCGGATTTTGTTGGTCACGGGTGATATTCGAATCATGATATTCAATGAGGGTTACTTGGAGTTCTTTGGACCGAACCGGGTGAAGCTTAAGATGGATCGAATGTACAGCAAGACCTATGTCAAGACCGACAGGGTCCAGATGGGACAGAGACATCTGGTTTAAAAAATTCAATATCCGAAGAAGAAGCCAATTGTCCCTAAAGAAAAAACTTGCAGTGCAAAAAGGCTACTGGACAGATGAAGCTGCACATCTGCTAGACATTGACAGGAAAAAGTTAGGAGTCAAGGGCCTCATTAACAAAATAGCAGTGTTAGGAATGGGTTTCACGAGGAATGATCTAAAGTCCATGAACATGAGTGTGGCAGCTGCGAATCACTGTGCCATCTATGTGAGAGAAAAAGCTCATTAATATTCCTCCAATTGGGAGGAAGAAAACTTTGGATGAGTGTTTTAAGGGTAGAGAATCTTAAAAATTCCAATCAATTTGTTTTAGGCTGCAAATTTTTTGTGACTTTGATTCAACCAAAAACTTGTATACTGATAAAATACGAATAACAAACCGAGACAGGGAAAAAATTAAGCAGCAAAAAAAATAAAATAATAATAAACAAAAATGAGAAGACTTTTTTCAAAAACAGAAAAGACAATTAAAGCCAAAGGCAGGCAGTCATAGCTACTATCAGGATGAGAAACATTAGTGCGTTAACTGATTGTAAAAAGGTGTGTTGAGTACCCAACCCTAGCAACCAAAAAGTGTTAGTTTTATGCCGGAGCTTACCCGTTACACAAAGTGGACTGTGTGTGAGTGTGTGATTCAATACAGTGGTTGCGCCGGTTTTGATCCAATGGAGAAAATCGAAGCTAAGCTTTATTGATGAGGAAGAATATGAAAAAACAGAGTTTTTGATTAGGCATTATGTAAAGGACAGTTAGAATCTGGCTAAGAGAAACTTATTTTTGAAGAGAAAAACATTGACATAGAATCTTTTTAAAACTTTTGAAAAACAGAAGCATGCCGCGCAGACACAACAATTCTATGGGAAACTTAAAGTTCATCAAAGTTAAGGTTTTGACTAATTAGTAGATGCTAAAAGTTCGACGCTATCAAGTTAGAAGAGTTGAAAATTTTTTGGATTCCTTTTGCTGAGGATCAATCCTGCGACTACAAACTATTAAGGAGTGCTAGCACAATATCTTGGACCTTTTTTGGAGTTAAAATGGATCTTATCACATCAAATGACAACATACCAAAGATTGTTAGATTTGCAGTGAATTGGAATAAAGATTTCAGTAAAGGTTTCTGTAGTTGATCTCAGCTCTTTCCTAAGTCTTCTCCGTTTCACTCTTGAAGTAATATCTTAAATGGAAAATAAACGGTTCAAAAGATTTTTCAACTCAAGTATTTGTAAGCAGGGGTAAGGAATCAAACTGGACTTGTGTCAGGAAATCTGTTTATCGGTGCTCTTTGCTAGACTCATTTTTGTTTTTAGGAAACAAAAAAACCTAGATTTGACAGTCAATGAGCCAAAAGAGGTACGAGAAATTTTTTTTAACTCAATCAATAGGGTTTTAATGTGATATCAAATTTGACCCTCTAAATAGACTGAGAATGTCGAAACTGATTAGAACCGAGTCGACTGTAAATTACAGTTCCATCCCACCCTTGATGTTGTTTGGAACCAAACCACGTTCACAAGAAAATCATTTTCTGGCTGAATATTTTAAAGAACGTCTTAGCTCAACTGATTTTAGACATTTTTCTAATGAAAAAATTATCCTCAAATCAGTGTTATCGTACGAGTATAATCAATAGTTTTTTGGATGGAACCACTTCAAAAAAAGTAATTATTTTACCGCAGAATTGATATATTTGCAAATAAGTAAGACTCTACAATTAGCATCCACCATAACGACATATTGAAAGTTACAAATTAACTGTAATCGCGCAAAAAAAACTGAATCAATACGACGATAACTTAGACAATGATTCTAGACTCCAATTCCTTATTAACCTAAAAAGCGATGCGAACAAGTACAATTTTGTCATAATTCAATCGAAAATGTGTTCCAAAAAAGAAATAGCCTATGTTAACATTAACTTCTTTACGTGAAAACCAAAAGACAAGCAATCAATCACCAATTACCAGGCATCAGTAAAAACACTTCACATTACGGCATCTTTACAATTGAAATTCTACCACCACAATTACCAAATCAACCATCACATCGAAAACAAACAGACAATATAGAATTAGATTTCTCAAAAATTTTTATTGAAAATTTTTAAAAAATTGCAATTGATCTTTTTTTAATAGTTCTTTTGTCCATCATTTATAGCTATGTTTGCATATTCAAAACAAATCAAACCGTCTTTGTACCTCCACCACAAACATCTCGACATGCAATAGTAAGACGCGAAGTTAATTTTTTTTTGACAAATTTTAGACTCAATTTGTGAAACGCACCTTGACAATTAAATATCACAAACAATTAAAACTGATCTACGAAGAATCTTAGATTATTTTCAACTTAAATTAAATCTAATTTCACAAGCAAGAAATTAGACCACAAACAAACGACGAAACAATATAAACAGATGAAACAGTTTGTGTATGGGTTCCTGATTTGTCTCATGTACTTTTTTTTCAAATCCCAAATGATATATCAAGTGCAGCAATTGCAACCATTTCAAAACACAGAGACTACTTAAGAGTAACTCGACTCACAACTAATACCATATCTTTAAATTATAACGCAATTTTTGATAATAGAGCAAGCAACAACAGTTTAAATTCAAATTTATAAAAAGACAAGAAACCCTAAAGGGAACTAGAAACCGAGCACAACAAAAAAACTCAAACCCGTTCACATTTTGTAAATAAAGAAATAGTCGAAATACTACCTACAACGACGCAATAAATTATCTCACCTATACATTCAAAAATTAGAACATCTCTTAACAAAAAAATACTCCTTTTCCACCAACGACATTAAAATCAACAGTCAAATCACCATTTGTTCCAAAACATTCACCTTTGGATTATCAAACAAAAAGACCAATTATTGAAAAACGACATCCTATTATCCAAAGACACCTAATTGGAAAAAAAATTTTAAGCATAGTTTGATTTTTTCACAAATTTTAACATTAGTGATTCAATAGCATGGACACTCTCTACAATATAAAAGAATTTCAAGAACTTAAATATACCCAACAGGTACCGAAAGCAGTATTTCAGTCTAAAGGTTTTAATGATAACATGCAAATTGGACAGATTAAACTGAAAATTATCCATTTTTTAACAACTTAATAACAACTCAACAACGGGCAATTGACATCAAGCCAACCATTTTATTCTGACGATGAACATTACTTCCTTCAAAACGAACCACCTTATAATACTAATCAACGAAAGAATCACTGGAATGATATAAAACAACCAGATGATATTTTTGAACCAGAATTTTCTGAACGTTACATGAACATCCAACAACCAAATCAACACAACAACAATGTTCTCAAAGACAACATTTGGCACAACCTAGTAATAACATGCAATCTCATTATTACACAAAAACTCAAAGTTACCAACCCGAATCTTTGAAAACTGAAACTACATTAGCTTACTAATTACAACAACATGAAATTAGAAAAAACTAGCCCACAAATTTTATATGAATACCAAATACAGCAGAACCATTTCAAGTGACGATAAATCCTTACCTTATGGGTGGGTCATTTATAACATCTAATAAACCAGTTATGGTATTTACAAAAAACAGCAAATTTAAAAATTTATATAGGCACGTAACCTAAAAAGGGGTTCATATTTGCACAGCACTGATACAAACTACACTCGAGGGCGCAAGCCAAAAATAGTTTTCAGTTTTAGCCATAGAATTTGAGTCCGATTGGAAACGATTTACTGAAGTTTTTTCGAAGTATTTGATTCTGAACAAAACAAGCAATTTCAAAAAATTTTGTTCACTAATACTCGTGAACTCCCGAATGAATTTTTTCAACAGCTTGCAGAAAGAATCGAAACTTAGTACGAAAAGCTTTTTCTCTCCATACACATGACTACAAATATGTAGAAATGACAGGAATCCTAGCGATGTCATTAACATCATAATTAAGAAAAAAAGCAAAAAAGAGAGGATCACAATCATCATTATTTTGAGAACCCGACATAGATTATCGCAAAATTGTAGACAAAATAGAACAAGCTAAATCACAA
Source organism: Symsagittifera roscoffensis (assembly GCF_963678635.1). Taxonomy (NCBI): domain Eukaryota; kingdom Metazoa; phylum Xenacoelomorpha; order Acoela; family Convolutidae; genus Symsagittifera; species Symsagittifera roscoffensis. The sequence goes on along the minus strand of NW_026971345.1, from coordinate 24,372 downwards.
TGAAAACAGAGGAAACCGAAATCTCAATAAAAACAGAGCTGAAACCACAATGAAAACACAAGAAAACAGAGAAAAATTTCCAAACAACAACTTCACATTTAAATCATATCGAGGACTCGGATAAAAATTTAGCCACAAAAATCGAATCCTGAACATACACGAAAAAAGCTAAGTGTTATTGAAAAACTTTCATTAGAAAAATGGAATAACTATTGCCGCAAATACAGAATTAAAAATGCTGAATGCAGACAAAAGCAACTAGATCAATCAGATAGACCACGAAAAAAAAAGAACCAAATAAATCTGCCAATACTTGGAAAAACACCAGAAATTGGCAATCAAGGATATTCAAAGCAAAAATAGCTCAAAAAAAAATACTCACAACTAGCTATAGTAATATCAGACCATAAATATTTTTTCCAATAAATTTCGTGGAAGATCATCAGATAGAGGAAATTCACAATATTACTCCAAAAGAGATAACGCAGATCAAATAGTCAAAGGAAAGAAGCAATTCACGAGGACAATCAGCTTTTACTAAAAGATTTTAAAAACATCACAAAACGGTCGATAAAATTTTATCAGGGACTTAGTCTCAAATTCTGGCCCAGGTGCTTCTTTTGCAACCTGGAAGGCCATTTTTAGTTGCATTATTAGATACCGAGCGTCCAAGACAAAAAGAGGCTTTGTTCAGAATTAGAGCAAGCTTGATGAGTGAGGGAAAAGTCAGAAAAAAAAAGAGAAAAAAATGCAATCAGTGAAAAAGCAAGCAACAGGGACCGCGTCTGAGGTCGTCACAGAAAACTTCAACATCGAATACACAGGCAACAGCCAGAGACGCACTTAAAAGGGTTTAACACCATTTAGCAACAAAAACGATCAAGCAGACTTGGAAGAGAGAGAGTAAAGGATCAGCTCAATACTTTCGAATCATTCTATGTACAAGAGACCAAACCACCGAGCAGCTTGAGTACGATGTTAATTACGAGTCCCAGAAAAACATTTGGGATAATGCCCCAGACCAGTAAGATACAGACGATAGTCTCGGCAGCGCCTACCTGTGGCAAGTGAAACCACGAATCGTTTCGAGTGCGACGCGGATTTTGTAGGTCACGGTTGTATTTGGACCCTGAAATTCAATGAGAGTTCTATGGAGGTCTATGAACCTCTCTGGAGTTCTAGGGACAGATACACTTGGGTCAAGAAAAGTTGAAAGTCCAAAGATTTAGCCAATTGTCCCTTACGAAAAAAGTTGCAGTGCATAAAGGCTACGAGAGAGAAAAAACTGCAAAACTGCTAGACTGAGACTGGTAAAAATTAGGAGTCAAGGGCCTCTTGGACACAAAAGCTGTGGTCACTGTGATGCCGGTCTAGACATGGAGAAAAGGGTTTCACCTGGAAGGATCTATTGTCCTTGAACCTGAGTTTGGCAGCTGCGAATCGCTATGCCATCTATGAGGTAGAGAAAACTCGATATTATTCCTCCAGATGGAAGGAATAAATCTTTGGATAAAATTTTTAAATGTAGAGTACTGTGATGATTTCGATCATATTTTTTTACGTCGAAACTTTGCTTGATTTTGATTTAAACAATGACTTTTACAGTTAACAACAGGGAGTATGTTAAGCAGCATATAAATAGGATAAAAAAGAACAAAAATTGAGAAGACATTTTTTTGAAACAGAGAATAAAAGTTGAAGCCAAAGGCAGGCAGTCATAGAGGCTATCAGGATGAAAAACATAAGTGTGTTAATTGATAGTGAACAAGTGTCTTTGGTACCCAACCCTAGCAACCAACAAGTGTTATTTTAACCCTAACAGGGACTTGGTTTTAAAGAAAAACTATGACTTGAAATCTTCTGAAAAAACTTTTGAAAACTTTTGAAAGTCAGAAGCATGCCGAGCCGAAACGAAAATGCTACTCAAATGCTACCTTTGAGGGCGCTTTAGTCCTCTGAAATTGTGATGGCCAGGAAAAAAGGAGGACAAATGAGGTTTTGTTGAGACATTCGTTACTTTAACATTCTGACAATAAAAAATGAGTTTGACTTAAAGTTTCATGGAAAACCTAAAATTCATTAAATTTAAGCTTTGGACTAATAAGGAGATGCTTAAATTTTGGCGCCATCAAGTTAGAAGATTTAAAGTTTATACGGATCATTTTTGGTGAGGAACGAACCTGCGACCACAAATTGTTTAGGAGTGCTAGCACGATATCTTGGACGTTTTCGAGAGTTAGAGTGGACGTTTTCACATCAAATGACCATATACTTATTGATTTTTTTTTAATTTGAGAATCGTAGGTGGTTTATTGAGTTGTCTTTCGCACATCTTTGCAACACGATTGGTTCAAAATAAGTAACCGTTTAACGATGTGCTTCATTTTTTCTTTTATTTATCCAATGGTAGCGCAAAAAAAACACTAATCAGAAGACCTAAGTTTGGTTCAAATAAACATAGCCTGCGTTGATGTCAGCAGATATATTGAAGCTGTTTTCACCGAAAAGTAGTTTTTGTCCAATCAAACGGCTCGCAAACGTGGTGTCCTGACAGTGTTTTTGCTTTTGTAGATGGAATTCAGTAAAAAAAATATAAGCATTAGAGATGCGTCTATTTTTCTCGTGCATTTTGTACATTGGTCACAGGGTAGTGATGCAGCAACCAAAAACCTGTGGAAACTTTTTCTTTCGAAACCATTTTTAAGTGTTTTTGTAGAGAATTGTTTGGTTTTTGCCAAAACAACGGATTACGGGCATAAATATTATCCATAGCAAGCTTTTGTCTTTCGGCCTTTCGCACTTCAATTTCATAATGATCCTAAAAAAAGTTATAACACAATTTGTTGTCCAAATGAGGATAAGCGTTCACTCGAGTGTGGTTCAATAGATTGATTTCGTTGTGATTAATGTAATATGTTGACGCGCCATCCAACCGAGAGGCAAGTTTATGAAATTTTCATAAGAATCACGGCACAAATCATTTATCTGGCCCCTTCGTTCTCAGAAAACAAAAAAATTTATCGAATCGGACCCAAATCAAAACAATGAAAGCCAGCAGTCATTTGTGTCTTTAAAAGTTAATAGATTTATCCGAAGACACTGACTTTCTGAGATAATTGAATTTGCAATTAAAAATATTTTATAGACAAGGAAATTTAGCCAGTTCAAATCAAATTTTGTGCAATCGTGGATAAAAAAATGTAAAAGAGAAACAAAATACCAGAAAAACGTATCTTTGAACAATTCTGTCTGTAAACAAGAGCTTCTGTTTTAGGTATCATAAGAGATATAATGTCCATCGGTAAAGGAATCTTATTTTTTTCTGCAATTTTAAATTTTTAGTGCAGTATTTCAAACGTTGCATCCTTCTTTCTTTGCTGTTTTCTTATTTTTCAGTTAATTTTGAACTGTACATCAGTGAGAAATTTCCAAGTATACAGTTGACCTCAGACTACAAAAAGATTGTTAGGTTTGCAGTGAATTGAAATAGAGATTTTTGTGCTTGATCTTAGCTCTTTCCTAAGTTTCCTCAGCTTCAATCTTAGAGTAATATCTAAAACACAAAATGAAACGGTTCAGCAGATTTTTCAACTCAAGTAAATGTAAGTGTTGGTAAGGAACCAAACTTGACTTGTGACGGAAAATCTGTTTATCGGTGCTCTTTGCTAGACTTATTTCTGTTTTAAGGAAACAATAAAAGTCTAGACTTGACAGTCAATGAGCCAAAATGGGTACGAGAAAAAGTTTTTTCAAACACGATCAATGGGGTTTTAACGTGATATCACACTTGACCCTCTAAAAAGACTGAATATGTCGAAACTGGTTGAAAAACCGTCTCTAAACTATAACTGTATCCCACTCTTTGATGTTTTTTGGAACCAAACTATGTCGAAAGAAAACCAATTTCTAGCTGACTATTTTCAAGGACGTCGAACCTTAGCTGAACTCAGACAATTTTCCTAATCTAAAAAGGTTTTCTCGAATCAGCATTATCTTTAGTGTGTAGTCAATAAATGTTTTTTTTCTGAAAGACATCCTCAATCCCGCAGTTACATAAATGTATAATAATCAATTTTGTAGCTGTCTGGTAACTTTTTCGTGAACTATTGTGACCCTTTTGCTAACTGGCGCCCCCTCTAACAGAAAGTTTAGGCTGCATCATGAGAAAAAATTTTTCAATTGACACTATTTTAACAATGCTTTTGGCACATTTAACAGCTTGGCATAGTCAAGAGAGAAAAAAGTAGCGGTGAAAAACCACTGGATTATGCTTTTTGCTGGTAATCTTGAAGCATCCAGCATATTGAGAAGAGTAGATAGTCGAACTCTTGGTGGATTGTACCAAACAATTTATCGACCCAAATGGTTTGAATTTCTTATCTAGTGTACCCACTGTTGCAGTTATTAGAGAACCTACAAGCTTATTCTCTCAATACATATGACTACAAATATGTAGAAATGACAGGAATTCTAGCGATGACCTTGACATCACAATTAAGAAAAGACGCATAAAAGAGAGGATCACAATGATCATTATTTTGAGAACCCGACATGGATTTTCGCAAAACTGTAGACAAATTAGAACAAGCTGAAATCACAATGAAAACAGAGGAAACCGAAATCTCTATGAAAACAGAGCTGAAATCTTAATGAAAACAGAGGAAACAGAAAAAATCATCCAAACAACAACTTCACATTTGAATCATATTCAAGATCCGATGAAAAATTAGCCACAAAAATCGAATCCTGAACATCAACGAAAAAAACTAAATATTTAAAGAAAAACCTTCATTAAAAAAATAGAGTACTATTGCCGCAAATACAGACTTAGATTTTTCTTGGTGGATTGTATCAAAAAATTTGTCGACCCAAACGATTTGAATTTCTCATCTAGTGTACCCACTGTTGCAGTTATTGGAGAACGGACAAGCTTATTCTCACAATACACATGATTACAAATATGTTGAAATGACAGGAATTCTAGCAACGACCTTAACATCAAAATTCAGAAAAGAAGCAAAAAATGAGAGAACCACAGTCATCATTATTTTGAGAACCCGACATGGATTTTTGCAAAACTGTAGAGAAATCAGAACAAGCTGAAATCACAATGAAAACAGAGGAAACCGAAAACTCAATGAAAACAGAGCTGGAATCTTAATGAAAACAGATGAAAACAGAAAAAATTATCCAAACAACAACTTCATTCACATATAAATCATATCCAAGACTCCGATAAAAATGTAGCCACGAAAATCGAATCCTGAACATAAACGATAGAAGCCAAATTTTAAAGAAAAACCGTCAATCAAAAAATTGAGTAATTATTGCCGCAAATACAGACTCAGTATTGCTGAATGCAGACAAAAGCAACAAGATCAATCAGATAGACCACGAAAAAACAAAGAACCAAACAAATCTGCCAATACTTGGAAAAAGACCAGATTTTAGCAAGCAAGATTATTCAAAGCAAAAAAAGCTAAAAAAAAATCACTGACAACCAGCTATAGTAATATCAAATCATAAATTTTTTTTTCCAAAAAGTTTCGTGGAAGATCACCAGATAGACGAAATTCACAAAACTACACCAAAAGAGATACCGTTGATCAAATAGTCAAAGGAAAGAAGCAATTCAAGAGGACAATCAGCTTTTACTAAAAGAATTTAAAAACATCACAAAACGATCGATAAAATTTTATCAGGGACTTAATCTCCAAATTCTGGCCCAAGTGCTTCTTTTGCAACCTGGAAGGCTATTTAGAATTAGAATCCACACAATTTTTAGTTGCATTATTAGACACCAAGCGTCCAAGGCAAAAAGAGGCTTTGTTCAGATTTAGAGCAAGATTCATGAGTGAGGGAAAAATCAGAAAGAAAGAGAAAAAAATGCAATCAGTAAAAAAGCAAGCAACAGGGACCGCGTCTGAGGCCGTCACAAATAACTTCAACATCGAATACAAAGGCAACAGCCAGAGACGCACTTAAAAGGGTTTAACAACATTTAGCAAAATTGTACCAAAAAATTTATCGACCAAAATGTTTTGAATTTCTCATCTTGTGTACCCACTGTTGCAGTTATTGGAGAACATACAAGCTTATTCTCTCAATACATATGACTACAAATATGTAGAAATGACAGGAATTCTAGCGATGACCTTGACATCACAATTAAGAAAAGACGCAAAAAAGCGAGGATCACAATGATCATTATTTTGAGAACCCGACATGGATTTTCGCAAAACTCTATACAAATTAGAACAAGCTGAAATCACAATGAAAACAGAGGAAACCGAAATCTCTATGAAAACAGAGCTGAAATCTTAATGAAAACAGAGGAAACAGAAAAAATCATCCAAACAACAACTTCACATATAAATCATATTCAAGATCCGATGAAAATTTAGCCACAAAAATCGAATCCTGAACATCAACGAAAAAAGCTACTTTTTTAACGAAAAAACATCATTAAAAAATAGAGTACTATTGCTGCAAAAACAGACTTAGAACTTTCTTGGTGGATTATATCAAAAAATTTATCGACCCAAATGATTTGAATTTCTCATCTAGTGTACCCACTGTTTCAGTTATTGGAAAACGGACAAGCTTATTCTCTCAACACACATAATTACAAATATGTTGAAATGACAGGAATTCTAGCAATGACCCTAATATCAAAATTAAGAAAAGAAGCAAAAAATAAGCGAACCACAATCGTCATTATTTTGAGAACCCGACATGGAATTTCGCAAAACTGTAGACAAATCAGAACAAGCTGAACCCACAATGAAAACAGAGGAAACCGAAATCTCAATGAAAACAGAGCTGGAATCTTAATGAAAACAGATGAAAACAGAAAAAATTATCCAAACAACAACTTCATTCACATATAAATCATATTCAAGACTCCGATAAAAATTTAGCCACGAAAATCGAATCCTGAACATAAACGATAAAAGCCAAATTTTAAAGAAAAACCGTCAATCAAAAAATTGAGTAATTATTGCCGCAAATACAGACTTAGTATTGCTGAATGCAGACAAAAGCAACAAGATCAATCAGATAGACCACGAAAAAACAAAGAACCAACCAAATCTGCCAATACTTGGAAAAAGACCACATTTTAGCAAGCAAGATTATTCAAAGCAAAAACAGCTCAAAAAAATCACTGACAACTAGCTATAGTAATATCAAATATAAATTTTTTTTTCCAAAAAGTTTCGTGGAAGATCACCAGATAGACGAAATTCACAAAACTGCTCCAAAAGAGATACCGTTGATCAAATAGTCAAAGGAAAGAAGCAATTGAAGAGGACAATCAGCTTTTACTAAAAGAATTTAAAAACATCACAAAACGATCGATAAAATTTTATCAGGGACTTAATCTCCAAACTCTGGCCCAGGTGCTTCTTTTGCAACCTGGAAGGCTATTTAAAATTAGAATCCACACAATTTTTAGTTGCATTATTAGACACCAAGCGTCCAAGACAAAAAGATGCTTTGTTCAGAATTAGAGCAAGATTGATGAGTGAGGGAAAAATCAGAAAGAAAGAGAAAAAAATGCAATCAGTAAAAAAGCAAGCAACAGGGACCGCGTCTGATGCCGTCACAAATAACTTCAACATCGAATACAAAGGCAACAGCCAGAGACGCACTTAAAAGGGTTTAACACCATTTAGCAACAGAAAGGATCAAGCAGACTTGGAATAAGAGAGAGTAAATTATCAGCTCAATGCTTTCGAATCATTCTAAGTACAAGAGACCAATCCACCGAGCAGCTTGAGTACCACCGAGCAGCTTGACGTTATGAGTCCCAGACAAACACTTGGGATAATGCCCCAGACCAGTAAGATACAGACGATAGTCTTGGCGCCGCCGACCTGAGGCAAGTGAAACCACTAATCGCGGGTTTTTTAGGTCTCGGGTGGTATTTGGATCCTGAATTTCATTGAGGGTTCTATGGAGGTCTATGAATCTATATGGAGTTCTAGGGGCAGATATGCTTGGGTGAAGAAATTTTGAAAGTCCGAAAAATTAGCCAATTGTCCCTAAAGAAACAAGTTGCAGTGTATAAAGGCTACGAGAGAGAAAAAACTGCAAATCTGCCAGACTGAGACTGGGAAAAATTAGGAGTCAAGGGCCTCTTGGACACAAAAGCTGTGGTCACTGTGATGCCGGTCTAGACATGGGGAAAAAGGGTTTCACCTGGAAGGATCTAATGCCCTTGAACCTGAGTTTGGCAGCTGCGAATCGCTGTGCCATCTATGAGGGAGAGAAAACTCGATAAAATTCCTCCAGATGGGAGGAATAAATCTTTGGATGAAATTTTTAAATGTAGAGTACTGTGATGATTCCGATCATATTATTTTAGGTCGCAACTTTGTCAGGATTTTGATTTAACCAAAGACTTCTACAGTTAACAACAGGGAGTTTGTAAAGCAGCATATAAATAGAATGAAAACATAAGGACGACATTTTTTGAAACAGAGAAGTAAAATTGAAGCCAAAGGCAGGCAGTCATAGTGGCTATCAGGATGAAAAACATAAGTGTCTTAACTGATAGTGAACAGGTGTGTTGAATACCCAACCCTACCAATCAAAAGTTTTATGCCGGAACCAAAACTAGCAACTGTGTGTGAGTGTGTGATTCAATACAGTGGTTGCGCCTGTTTAGGTCCAATGGGAAAATCTAGGCTAAGCTTTATCGATGAGGATGAATATGAAAAAACATCGTTTTTGATTAGGCATCAAGTAAAGGACCGCAGTATCTTTCTAATAGAGAATTGGTTTTAAAGAAAAACTATGACTTGAAATCTTCTGAAAAAACTTTTGAAAACTTTTGAAAGTCAGAAGCATGCCGAGACGAAACAAAAATGCTAATCAATTTCGACATGGTAGAGCGCTAAGGGCGCTTTAGTCCTTTTAAGTTGCGATGGCCAGGAAGTAAGGAGGACAATTGAGGTTTTGTTGAGACATTCGTTACTTTAACATTCTGACAATAAAAAATGAGTTTGACTTAAAGTTTCATGGAAAACCTAAAATTCATTAAATTTAAGGTTTGGACTAATAAGGAGATGCTTAAATTTTGGCGCCATCAAGTGAGAAGATTTAAAGTTTATACGGATCATTTTTGGTGAGCAACGAACCTGCGACCACAAACTGTTTAGGAGTGCTAGCACGATATCTTGTCCTTTTCCAGAGTTAGAGTGGATGTTATCACATCAAATGACCATCTATTTTTTGATTTTTCTTAATTTGAGAAACGTGGGTAGTTTATTGAGTTGTCTTTTGCACATCTTTGCAACACTATTGGTTCAAAATAAGTACCTGTTTAACGATGTGCTTCATTTTTTCTTTTATTTATCCAATGGTAGCGCAAAAAGTACTAATCAGAAGACCTAAGTTTGACTCAAATAAACATAGCGTGCGTTGATGTCAGCAGATAGATTGAAGCTGTTATCACCAAAAGTAGTTTTTGTCCAATCAAACTGCTCACAAAAGTCGTGTCCTGACAGTGTATTTGCTTTTATAGATGGAAATCGGTAAAAAATTATAAGCATTAGAGAAGCATCTATTTTTCTTGTGCATTTTGTTCATTAGTCACAGGATAGAGATGCAGCAACTAAAAGCCTGTGAAAACTTTTTTTTTCAAATCCATTTTCAAGTGTTTTTGTAGAGAATTGTTTTGTTTTTGCCAAAACGACGGATTACGGGCATTACGGACACAAAAGCTGTGGTCACTGTGATGCCGGTCTAGACATGGGGAAAAAGGGTTTCACCTGGAAGGATCTAATGCTCTTAACCTGAGTTTGGCAGCTGCGAATCGCTGTGCCATCTATGAGGGAGAGAAAACTCGATAAAATTCCTCCAGATGGGAGGAATAAATCTTTGGATGAAATTTTTAAATGTAGAGTACTGTGATGATTCCGATCATATTATTTTAGGTCGCAACTTTGTCAGGATTTTGATTTAACCAAAGACTTCTACAGTTAACAACAGGGAGTTTGTAAAGCAGCATATAAATAGAATGAAAAAATAAGGACGACATTTTTTGAAACAGAGAAGTAAAATTGAAGCCAAAGGCAGGCAGTCATAGTGGCTATCAGGATGAAAAACATAAGTGTCTTAACTGATAGTGAACAGGTGTGTTGAATACCCAACCCTACCAATCAAAAGTTTTATGCCGGAACCAAAACTAGCAACTGTGTGTGAGTGTGTGATTCAATACAGTGGTTGCGCCTGTTTAGGTCCAATGGGAAAATCTAGGCTAAGCTTTATCGATGAGGATGAATATGAAAAAACATCGTTTTTGATTAGGCATCAAGTAAAGGACCGCAGTATCTTTCTAATAGAGAATTGGTTTTAAAGAAAAACTATGACTTGAAATCTTCTGAAAAAACTTTTGAAAACTTTTGAAAGTCAGAAGCATGCCGAGACGAAACAAAAATGCTAATCAATTTCGACATGGTAGAGCCCTAAGGGCGCTTTAGTCCTTTTAAGTTGCGATGGCCAGGAAGTAAGGAGGACAATTGAGGTTTTGTTGAGACATTCGTTACTTTAACATTCTGACAATAAAAAATGAGTTTGACTTAAAGTTCCATGGAAAATCTAAAATTCATTAAATTTAAGGTTTGGACTAATAAGGAGATGCTTAAATTTTTGCGCCATCTAGTTAGAAGAATTAAAGTTTATTCCGATTCTTATTGGTGAGGAACGAACCTGCGACCACAAATTGTTTAGGAGTGCTAGCACGATATCTTGGACGTTTTCGAGAGTTAGAGTGGACGTTTTCACATCAAATGACCATATACTTATTGATTTTTTTTTTAATTTGAGAATCGTAGGTGGTTTATTGAGTTGTCTTTCGCACATCTTTGCAACACGATTGGTTCAAAATAAGTAACCGTTTAACGATGTGCTTCATTTTTTATTTTATTTATCCAATGGTAGCGCAAAAAACACTAATCAGAAGACCTAAGTTTGGTTCACATAAACATAGAGTGCGTTGATGTCAGCAGATAGATTGAAGCTGTTTTCACCGAAAAGTAGTTTTTGTCCAATCAAACGGCTCGCAAACGTGGTGTCCTGACAGTGTTTTTGCTTTTGTAGATGGAATTCACTAAAAAAATATAAGCATTAGAGATGCGTCTATTTTTCTCGTGCATTTTGTACATTGGTCACAGGGTAGTGATGCAGCAACCAAAAACCTGTGAAAACTTTTTCTTTCGAATCCATTTTTAAGTGTTTTTGTAGAGAATTGTTTTGTTTTTGCCAAAACGACGGATTACGGGCATAAATAAAATCCATAGCAAGCTTTTGTCTTTCGGCCTTTAGCATTTAAATTTCATAATGATCCTAAAAAAGGTTATAAAACAACTTGTTGTCCAAATGAGGATAGGCGTTCCTTCATGAAATGAGTATGGTTCAATAGATTGGTTTCGTTGTGATTAATGTAATGTTTTGACGCGCCATCCAACCGAGAGGCAAGTTTATGAAATTTTCATAAGAATCACGGCATAAATCAATTATCTGGCCCCTTCGTTCTCAGAAAACAAAAAAAATTATCGAATCTGACTCAAATGAAAAAAATGAAAGCCAGCAGTCATTTGTGTCTTTAAAAGTAAATAGATTTTTCCAAAGACACTGACTTTCTGAGATAATTGAATTTGCAATTAAAAATATTTTATAGACAAGGAAATTTAGCCAGTTCAAATCAAATTTTGTGCAATCGTGGATAAAAAAATGTAAAAGAGAAACAAAATACCAGAAAAACGTATCTTTGAACAATTCTGTCTGTAAACAAGAGCTTCTGTTTTAGGGATCATAAGAGATATAATGTCCATCGGTAAAGAAATCTTTTTTTTTCTACCATTTTAAATTTTTAGTGTAGTATTTTAAACGTTGCATCCTTCTTTCTTTGCTGCCTTCTTATTTTTCAATTAATTTTGAACTGTACATCAGTCAGAATTTCCAAGTATACAGTTGACCTCAGATTTACAAAAAGATTGTTAGGTTTGCAGTGAATTGAAATAAAAATTTCCGTTAAGGTTTTTGTGATTGATCTCAGCTCTTTCCTAAGTTTCCTCAGCTTCACTCTTAAAAATCAAAATGAAACGGTTCAGCAGATTTTTCAAATCAAGTATTTGTAAGTATTGGTAAGGAACCAAACTTGACTTGTGGCAGGAAATCTGTTTATCGGTGCTCTTTGCTATACTTATTTTTGTTTTTAGGAAACAATAAAAGTCTAGATTTGACAGTCAGTTAGCCAAAACGGTATGAGAAAAAAGTTCTGTAAACACTATCAATAGGGTTTTAATGTGATATCAAACTTGACCCTCTAAAAAGACTGAATATGTCGAAACTGGTTGAAATCTGCGGAAAACCGACTCTAAATTATAGTTCTATCTCACTCTTTGATGTTTTTTGGAACCAAACCACGTCGAATTGAAAACAAATTTCTAGCTGATTATTTTCAAGGACGTCAAACCTTAGCTGAACTTAGACATTTTTCCTAATCTAAAAAGGTATTCTCGAATCAGCATTATCGTTAGTGTATAATCAATTAATGTTTTTTTTTCTGAAAGACATCCTCAAACCCGCAGTTACATAAATGTATTATAAACAATTTTGTAACTGTCTGGTAACTTTTTCGTGAACTATTGTGCCCCCTTAAACAGAAAGTTTAGGCTGCATCATGAGAAAGAATTTTTCAATTGACATTATTTGAACAATACTTTTATCACATTTCACAGATTGGCATAGTCAACAGAGAAAAAAGTAGCGGTGAAAAACCACTGGATTTTGTTTTTTGCTGGTAATAGCCCTGGCGCCTCCAGCATATTGAGAAGAGTAGATAGTCGAACTTTCTTGGTGGATTGTACCAAAAAATTTATCGACCCAAATGATTTGAATTTCTCATCTACTGTACCCACTTTTGCAATTATTGGATTACCGACATCGCGAAAAACTGGAGTCTAAGCTATATTTTTGCAAAGGCGCAAAGATAATTTTAAAATAAAAAAACCGGGGGTGGAGTTCTAAGCGGAGTCCCAGAGTACTGGACAGCACGCAGAACCTATTCAAGAGGAAGACAAATGTAGCGAACGAAAACAGACTAATCTACCGGAGGAAACAAGAAAAAACGAATGTTTCATAAAACAGTTGGGCAACTTTCTGAAGCCAGAGGAAAAGTGTGAAAAGAAGCAGGAGTCGCGGCAAAACGCGAGACGATTAGAAAAAGGTGACGCGCCGAACAGCACGCTGGAACCCATAAATTCCTGCCAACTTGCAGCTCAAGCAAAAAATGGGGCTTTTTCAAATGAATGCGGGCGAATCAAAAGTAAAAAAAAAACAATAGAAAGGTCGAGATCGACTTGGGGTGGTACTTGACAAACGAGAAAAAAATCAGAGCATTAAACAGGTGGCTAGGGAGCTAGAAGAGCCTGTCGGATGAGCAAATTACTAAAATTACTGAGCAAGTCAGAAAAAATTCAGAACCTTCCAGCACGGACGAGTACACATTAATGTCAATCAGAAAGAAAAGAAAGTGCTTCAGATGGGTATTCCAAGCGCAAGGAAGTTGCTGCAAATGCAATTAGTTGTGAATGGAAGGCAGTCAAAATAATCATCGTTAACGTTATGAAAAAAAACATTAGGCTAGGCGATTGATCATCCTTAATGGTTTAAGGACTATTTTATTGACTACGAAGTTAACAGAATCTGGAAAAAGCAGAATAAACGGCTGTCTTGAGCGGCTCGACGACTCAAAAAAAAACGTCTGTCATCGCGGCTATCTATCAATCAACCCTGGATTGTGACTTGAATGGAATTCTAAGATTGAAGATTATGCAGTGTCAAAAAATGATGATTTTAGCCGAGAAAACGACGAATAACAAGAATAAAAAAGAAAAAATTGAAAAAATGCCGACGAAGCCCGCGCAGCACTAGAATTTCATTCAAATCAAAAAAGCAAATAAGCAAAAAAGCACTGCGCCTCGAAAGGCTTCAATTAAACGTATCTGGAAACACTCCGTTTATACTAAAAACAAATGCAATCGAACACACAATAAGGCCAAAATGGAACCTGATCTAAACTATATTTTATGATTGGATAAATTAGATATTTTACCACTGTAAAGTATTTAATATTAACCAATCATGATCCATCTAACTAACAACCCACTTATTTGTAAGTGCTGAAATTACTTGTAATTTCAGCACCAGAGAGATTTGAATTTAACTTAGAAATTAGTTGTCTCTCCAAGAGAACTTCAGCAGCCGCAACAAACCAGTATACCCTAGATCTATTGAGCCTAGCAGAGACTAGTTAAACACCCTGAGAATAGAAAGTATAAGAGTAAGATTAGGATCGGTATTAGACTAAGAAGTTGCACGAATCTATCCGGCCGAAAATATGATAGCGTGACGAGCAGACGGTGTACCCTATCCGAAATTACTCTATGAGTTAACCACAAAGGACCTAACTCATCTGGTGCGACCATAAGTCTCGAATAAGACCTTAATAGCTTAGAATTAACGAAAAATAGATTAGAATTTAGACAAAACATTTTCAAAATGTTATACGATAATAATTTAATCGAAATGTCTCTACGACTCAATAGATCAGAGCCGATATTCCGAACGATAATAGAACTACCCGGAATTGGAAGAAGACCTCGAACAAGAGACGACATACGACAAAGTAGAAACTTACCAAATAGTTTTATGATCGCACGGCAAAAGCCAACACAAACTTTTATATTTAGAATCTTATTAGCAATGAATTTAGATTTTCATCTGCAAACATAAAATTTTGAAGTCAATCTTCATGATCATTTCAGGCGCTAAAAAAAATATTAATATACAATAGCGATTGATAAAAAGATCTCAGATCGTTTTCTTAATTTCGGCAGTCTTATATAAAACATGTTTGAAAAATATTTATTGAAAATGAAAACAAAAATTAGTAGCATGACAATAAATTGTTAAAAAACATAAAACCATCTGTTGTCCCAGCTTCATCACCTAAACATAACAGCAATCATAAGCTCACTAATATCATTTAAAAAACTAAATTTTTTTCTTAAATAAATTTAAACCAAATTAAACTTAAATTCACTTAATTTTAAAATTAGATCATCAAGGCTTATCCTTGGATCTCAATAAATTTTTTATTTCATTAAACTTAAAACCTGATCATCAAGGCCTATCCTGGGATCAAAAAGAACAATTATGTTCTCCCCCACCCACTTAACAAGTGTCTAACGACCTCAAACGTCGATTCACTATCCAACCCTTCCAAAAGACCCAAGACTAATAGAAATTTTTAAATAAAACTATCCATTCAAATTAGGATAAACAGTGAAGAACTTCGGTTATTCATCCTTCACTTGAACCCTCCTCTTACCAGACCCAGGATAGATCTTAGACTTAGTAAGTTTAAAATAGTACCTAACGAACTACTTAATTTCTAATTATACCTGAACCTTGTGGATCGATTTACTATTCTCCAACCCTTGAACACAATCACTACCCCTAAGTAAGATTAAGTAAGTTAACACCTTAACTTAAGCTAGCCGCGAGAAAGTAAAAAATCATTCCTCGGAATCGATATACTTTTCTCTCCAAGCCTAAATAAAAAGACCCAGGTTAAGCTAACCAAAAAATCGTAAGGACTAACAGTCTAAGAAAATAGAAATACCTAACAACTTTTTGCATCCCTCATCCTAAACCTTATGTCATTCAAAAATCTAGGAACTAAACAAACAATCGTTTTACACAACTGTGAGATAGATAACAAAAAATACGATCTTGTTATCACACCTCATACACAAACAGTTGGATACATTAGAACAAAACGACAAACAATAAAAAGAAAAATTATAAACAAACAAAGACAAATCACACGAAAAAGATTTTCAAAAAATAGAAAATTTTCCGAATCAGAAGCCACCAATTTAGATGAACTCTACAAATTAAAAGAATCAATTGATAAAAATTGTCCCATTCACGATCAATTATATTTTTCCGATTTAGAAACAACTTCAAATTCATCAAAAAGAGGAAAAAGAAGAATAAAAAGCAATACAAACACAAACCAGTACACTTGTATAATTGGAATCAACCAATTAGACACATCGATAGTTATATATTAACAGTCATCAAACGAAAAAATGAGCCACACTCAAAGTGACGATAGTCCAGATGACG
Organism: Symsagittifera roscoffensis; assembly: GCF_963678635.1. Lineage (NCBI taxonomy): Eukaryota > Metazoa > Xenacoelomorpha > Acoela > Convolutidae > Symsagittifera > Symsagittifera roscoffensis. The sequence continues at coordinate 8,166 of NW_026971345.1, read as the reverse complement.
AAGAGGTTTACCCCTTCCTCATAGATGCACCCGATAATAGAGGGCAACATGATTTTTGCAAGAATTTACTCGTAAATTTGTTTGAACCCGGAATCAGTCCATGCAAAGCAGAATTCCCAGATGTAAAAATCAAAAGACAAATTATTGAACATTATTTGAAAGATATATGTAACTTAACACAACAATATGGAATCTACGCCATAGAATTCAGCACACCAAATACGAAACATCGTAAATACGTAATTCAAACAGACGATCTTGAATTAGAATTTTCAAAAGTATTCTCAGAATATATCAAAAGCATACAATATCATAATTCACAAAGAGCAAACTCTATATTCACTAACGAAGTTTTTGCAATAATATATACCTATATTTCTATATTAGAAAAAACAGAATTTCAAAGTATCTCACCAACTGAAACATCCGAACATACAAAAGTACGACATGAAATCACATTATTTTCAACTTTTCTACATATAATCAAAGAAAATTTCACTAAAGACGATGTTTCACAACACACAAAACATGACTTACAAAAAAATTTGGCATGGTTTATAGTAGATTATTTCACACATAATTTAGACTTAATTTCACAAGCAAGAAAAAATTTTAGACCTCAAAATCCAAATGATGATACTGCCATTACAGAACAATCAGACTACGTTTGGGACCCTGAATGGTCTCATCCTACATTTATAAATATCCCACAATCAATCTCAAGTCAAGCAATAAGTACAATATCTTACCACAGAGATTATGTAAAAGTAGTACCACTAACCATTGATGCAACACAACTAAACTACAAAACAATTTTACCTGATAAACGAAATAACAGTTTATATTCGACCGTCATACACAATGAAAACCTTAATGGAACTAGAAATCTTACACAACAAGATATTCAAACACCATCACACTACATAAATGAAGAAATTGTCCAAACAACAACAACTACACAACAAAGTTTTTCACCAATACATCCAAATTTAACAAAACCAAGAAATACAAACACTTCACTGGCACAAGTAACCTTACAATCAACCGTTAAACCTTCGGTTGCTCCAAAATATTCACATATGGATTATCAAACATATAGATCCATGACAGTACCATCAAAACCACGAAAAACGTTCACAAGAAACACTTTTGCAGAACACAATTATAATTATGCACATTCGTCAAAAACAAACTACCCCCCACTAAAAAATAATAATCATGTATGTTCTCACTATTGGGATAACCCAATGACAACAACCAACTCAGTAAATTTTCGAAATAATTCACATCCTCCACAGGATCATAGTGAAAGTTACCCATTCTTTCAACAAAATAAAAATAAAAAGCAAGCACCTCATCATACGGATTACTTATCATCTGATGATGATTATTTACAACCAGACATTTTTGCACCATATACCCAAGATTATCGCACACAAGGATCGCGACGACCTCATACATATAATAGAGTTTTCTCTCCAAACCCAACAGATACACGAAATCAACAACCAATACATATGCCAAATCCAACTAATACACAATCTTTTCAACCAATTCAACCACAAAACCCAATGACTATGCACTCGTATCAACCAACTCAAATGCAAAATGAAATACCACTTCCATATTATCTTCAGCAACACGAAATAACAAAAAATCAACTGTCAAATTTTTCGCAAATGCCAAATGCCGCAGAATCACTACAAATGACAATGAATCTATACCTCATGGCTGGATCATCAATAACATCGAATAAACCACTGATGGTATTTACAGGAACAGATCCTGAATATTCTTTAGAAGATTATTTAAATGCAGTAACAGCAAATTTAATTTTAAATATAGGACCTGAACCAATTAATACGCCACTACATCAAAATTGGACACATAGACGCACAGCATTGATACAAACAACCTTAGATGGCGCAGCTCAAAAATGGTTTTCACTATTACCTATGGAAATGAAATCAGACTGGAAAAGATTTACACAAGAATTTTCAAAAAAGTTTGACTCCGAAAGAAATAAACAACACCAAAGAGTTTTATGTAATGAAATTCGCAGATTACCAAATGAAACCATCAAACAATAAGCGGTACGTATCGAAACACCAGTTCGAAAAGCATATTCACTTAATACACATGACTATAAAAACACAAAAATGACAGAAATTTTAATGATGACCTTAACACCTCAATTAAGGAAAATAGCAACAAAAAAGAGAGCATCTCATCCTTCCTCAATTCGAGAGCCAGATTTAGATTTTCGACAACTAGTAGACAAACTAGAGCAAGCGGAAATCACAATGAAACTTGAAGAAACAGAAAATCTAAAACTACAATATGTTAATAGAATTGAAACAAACACTACACATATAAATAACATACAGGAATCAGATACAGACCTAGTTGAAAAAATCACTGAATTACTAAATATTTATGAAAAACACCCAAATTTTAAAGGCAAACCATCTGTCAAAAAATGGTGTAATTATTGCCGACGATACGGACACAGTATTTCCGAATGTAGACAAAAACAACAAGATAAACAAAACAAACCTCAAAAGCATAAAGAACCAAATAAATCGTTCTATCAATATATGAAAAAAGATCAAAATCTACCAAACAAAAATATACATAGTAACAACAGTTCAGGAAAACCACTTCTATCTCAAGTCAAACCATAAGTACAATATCTTACCACAGAGATTATGTAAAAGTAGTACCACTAACCATTGATGCAACACCATTAAACTACAATACATTTTTACCTGATACACAAAATAACAGTTTAAATTCGACTGTCATACACAATGAAAACCTTAATGGAACTAGAAATCTTACACAACAAGATATTCAAACACCATCACACTACATAAATGAAGAAATTGTCCAAACAACAACAACTACACAACGAAGTATTTCACCAATACATCCAAAATTAACAACACCAAGAAATACAAATACTTCACTGGCACAAGTAACCTTACAACCAACCGTTAAACCTTCGGTTGCTCCAAAATATTCAGATATGGATTATCAAACATATAGACCCATGACAGTACCATCAAAACCGCGAAAAACGTTCACAAGAAACACTTTTGCAGAACACAATTATAATTATGCACATTCGTCAAAAACAAACTACCCCCCACAAAAAAAATAAAAATCATGTATGTTCTCACTATTGGGATAACCCAATGACAACAACCAACTCAGTAAATTTTCGAACTAATTCACATCCTCCACAGGATCATAGTGAAAGTTACCCATTCTTTTAACAAAATAAAAATAAAAAGCAAGCACCTCATCATACGGATTACTTATCACCTGATGATGATTATTTACAACCAGACATTTTTGCACCATATACCCAAGATTATCGCACACAAGGATCGCGACGACCTCATACATATAATAGAGTTTTCTCTCCAAACCCAACAGATACACGAAATCAACAACCAATACATATGACAAATCCAACTAATACACAATCTTTTCAACCAATTCAACCACAAAACCCAATGACTTTGCACTCGTATCAACCAACTCAAATGCAAAATGAATTACCACTTCCATATTATCTTCAGCAACACGAAATAACAAAAAATCAACTGTCAAATTTTTCGCAAATGCCAAATGCCGCAGAATCACTACAAATGACAATGAATCCATACCTCATGGCTGGATCATCAATAACATCGAATAAACCACTGATGGTATTTACAGGAACAGATCCTGAATATTCTGTAGAAGATTATTTAAATGCAGTAACAGCAAATTTAATTTTAAATATAGGACCTGAACCAATTAATACGCCACTACATCAAAATTGGACACATAGACGCACAGCATTGATACAAACAGCCTTAGATGGCGCAGCTCAAAAATGGTTTTCACTATTACCTATAGAAATGAAATCAGACTGGAAAAGATTTACACAAGAATTTTCAAAAAAGTTTGACTCCGAAAGAAATAAACAACACCAAAGAGTTTTATGTAATGAAATTCGCAGATTACCAAATGAAACCATCAAACAATAAGCGGTACGTATCGAAACACCAGTTCGAAAAGCATATTCACTTAATACACATGACTATAAAAACACAAAAATGACAGAAATTTTAATGATGACCTTAACACCTCAAATAAGGAAAATAGCAATAAAAAAGAGAGCATCTCATCCTTCCTCAATTCGAGAGCCAGATTTAGATTTTCGACAACTAGTAGACAAACTAGAGCAAGCGGAAATCACAATGAAACTTGAAGAAACAGAAAATCTAAAACTACAATATGTTAATAGAATTGAAACAAACACTACACATATAAATAATATACAGGAATCAGATACAGACCTAGTTGAAAAAATCACTGAATTACTAAATATTTGTGAAAAACACCCAAATTTTAAAGGCAAACCATCTTTCAAAAAATGGTGTAATTATTGCCGACGATACGGACACAGTATTTCCGAATGTAGACAAAAACAACAAGATAACCAAAACAAACCTCAAAAGCATAAAGAACCAAATAAATCGTTCTATCAATATATGAAAAAAGATCAAAATCTACCAAACAAAAATATACATAGTAACAACAGTTCAGGAAAACCACTTCTGAACAACACCAATTACACAAGGAATCAATCACCATATAACTTAAGTTATAGAGGAAGATCACCAGAACGAAGAAATACACAGAATTCTTCACAAAACAATTATAATCGATCAAATAGTCGAAATAACTATTCGAGATCAAATTCCAATGCAACACAATTTGTTTCAAGATCCAGCAGTTCCCAATCAAACCCAAGAAATAAACACTATTCCAATAATCAATCACGAAACTCATCATACAACAGAAATAGAAACTATTCACGTTATCGAAATAGAAGTTATTCGAACAATCGAAATCAGAATTACCCGAACAATCGATCAAGAAATAACTCATATAATAGATCAAACTATCACAGATCAAATGACAATTATCAAAACAGATCACGGAATAATTCACAAAATCGAAATTCAAGTTATAATAATCAATATAGAAATTATTCCCAGTCACCACATAGGAATAATAACCATTATAATAATTCTAAATATCGAAACAGAAGTAGTACACCAAAACATCAAAGACATATTAATCAAGTACAGTCAAATGAAGAAACAACATCAGACTACCCAGGTATTGATGACACAGGAAGTTACGAACTACAACTAAATCAAATAAACTGTGGATCATCAGATACAGAAAGTGATACAGAAAATACCATCTCCGTAAATATGATAACAGTCGAAAACGACTACGAACCTATCATATATGAACAACCTTTTACATCACATATTTATGAAAATCAATTGGAACTCCTTCACAATTATTATATTGAACCCATCAATACTACACAAACTGCACAAGAAATATACGAAATTACCACGGTAAAAAAACCCGAAGAAAAAGACAAAACAAAATGTTTAAACACAAATCATATTTATCAAAATATACAAAAAGAACAACCCAGAGAAAAAATTTGGACAATACCATTTCTCTTAGAAAATCCAAGAAACAAATAATTTCAACCACCAGATCTTGAAATTGAATTTTTAATTGATTCAGGAGCAGAATCAAACATAAATAATATTCCCACATGGAATGAAATCAAAAAATTACATCCAAAATTAACGCCTCTTGCAACCTCTAGTAAACTAGCAACAGCACAAGGATCAACATTAGCAAATTTTGGAAAAATCCAATTATTCCTTCTCCACACAAGAACAATGGAACAAAATTCTAAGCAAACCATTTGGAACAAAAATCTAAACAAACCATTTAAACAAATATTTCATATTACTGATATTAAACACAATATCATTGGCATACCATTTATATCAAAATATATACCAACAATCAACATCTTGAATATTAAAATACTGATCAAAGATAAGTACACAAAAACAGATCTAACATTTTTTCAAAGATTAAATAAACAACCACCGTTCTTCTCAAAATTTTATCCAATTTATAACCAACAACGAAAACACCTGAAACCACTATCAGGAAATATATATAACTTTTCAATAAAACAAGTTCACCAGTATGATAAAAGTCAAAATAAACAACAACTTTTTATGTCAGACTTTGAATTTAAACCTATTCACAAGTTTTTCAAAATCACGATTTCATCTATAAAACATTTGAAAAAACACGAATTCCGACATCAGTTCGCTACACGTGTATAACAATACACCGTGTCAAGTAACATTACCCTTAGGACTTTTAGGATATTGCAAAACAAACGCTACAATCTCACACAAACATGAAATAGCATACCGCGTAAATAATATACTCCAATTATTAGATATTTGCCAATCCACAATTTTTAACGAAGAACTATCCATAAATAACATAATAAGCAATGAAAAGAGAAACATAGATTATTTCACAAAAACACCATATTTTAAACCAACATTCAATATAACAAATTACACAAAAGAACAACAACAGTTTTTAACGATGTTTAACTTTGAACACTGACAAATTACACGAATCGAATTTGACAAACTAGCAAAACAACTATTAAAATATTCAACAGTCTACGCAACATCAAAATTTGATGTTGGGAAAATCAGTTCATCACTACATCTCCCGTTAAAACCTGACGCAGTTTTCAAAAAACAAAGAGCTAGTAAAGTACCAATTCATTTACATGACAAAGTAAACAGATTACTTGATATTTTAGAACAATACAAAATTATCTCACCAGTAAATAAAGAAGAACAACCAAAAGGTAACACATTTATTAACCCTGTTATCATTCTAGCAAAAGGAGAATCATTAAAAATAGTTTTAGACGCTAGATACCTCAATTCACTAATAGACGAATCGAAATGCAATTGGCCTATTGAACCAATACAAGTTATTTTAACAAAAATAAACGGAAAATACTTTACAACCGCAGATATGAATAGTGCATACAATCAAATGCCGGTAGATGAACAATCACGACGTTTAACACAATTTGTTATTGGAAGAATTCAACCGCCTATTCTATGGAATTTCCATAGGACCAGCGGCATTTTCAGCTTTTATGAGCAAAATTTTTAGACCACTAATACTCAAGAAAAATGCAATCACCTATTTAGACGATGTTTTTATGCAATCACAGACAAAAGAAGAAATGTTTACAGTTTTAGAACACTATCATAAAATATTTCCGAACGAAAATCTGAAGGCCGCCCCCAATAAATCACACTTCTTTTTAACACGAGTTAAATTTTTAGGACATAATATAGAAAGAAACACAATCACTCCATTAAAATCACGCATTGATGCTATTCAAAAACTTCAACCACCAACAAACAAAAAGAAAAGCCAAGAATTCCTTGGAATGTTAAATTTCTTAAGCAAGTACGTTTATAAAATGCAATTATATTTAAGACCGTTCTATAATATCCTCAGACAAGAAAATAATTTTGAATGGACCACTGAACATCAAACACGATTTGAAGAAATTGAAAAACTTTTAACTGAACAAATTTCAAACACAATTCCAGATCCAAATCAACCATTCTATGCAATGTGCGATGCTTCGAATTTTGGCATCGGCGCAGCATTACTACAATCACATAGTGGACCAAATAAAATGAACCTTATATCAGCAAATTCCCGATAATTCACTCAAGCAGAGCTACGACTCTCAACTCTAATGAGAGAATGTACAGATATAATTTATACACTTACAGAATATGAATTTCTGATACTTAGATCAAAACATCCAACAGTTCTATTCACAGATCATAAACCAATCATTTTTCTCTTTACACAAAAGTCAAATCCCAATCACCGAGTTTATAGATTTCAATTAATTCTAATGAAATTTCCAAACTTACATATAGTTTGGACAGCAGGAAAGAATCTTGCATTACCAGATACATTAAGTCGAAATACACCACCTGAATTACTTACACGAAACACTACAGTTGAAATACCCAAAAACATACAATTTTACCTTGCAAAAGACGAAACCTCACCCCGACTAGAATGCAAATATGCAGTAAAAACTGACATTGAACAATCACAAATAAGTAACCTACAAAATTTCCCTCTTTACTTAGATTGCCAAAATAATCACTACGAAGTTAATCTACTAGGAACATCAACTTTCAAACCAAC
>NW_026971344.1:0-84294 GCF_963678635.1 Symsagittifera roscoffensis | reverse complement strand
TTAACACTTGTAACAGTCGCCTACTTCGGTCACATATGAGGCTTAAGAAAAATAGGCCCTATAACCATTGGCTCGAGAATCAGGGACAATATCTCTTGTGTTTTTCTACCTCAAGAACGGTCGGAGCCAATTCGGTTCGCTTGCGACATGAGACTAGAACCCGTTACAGCTTGAAGGCTACTACCAAAATATCCCCCCACTCTAGAAAATAAGAACGTCCCTATACTTAGGTCTCGAAATACCCAAAATACACAAACGCTGTTAAAAACAGGGTCGGAACAATCCGTTAAGTTATTTTTTTTGGACAGTGGAACTTTGATCCATTTCAGATGAATCAACCCAAAACTCGCCTTATCTCAACATAACAATCATAAAACACACTCGAGAAAACTAAATTTGGAGCTCACATGTCGACGCACTCGAGTATAAGGAGTAATTAAACTGATGAGCAACTCGAGTATTAAATAAGATAACTTGATAAGTTCAATACTAATCAGTTTTAACAAAGGAAATAAGTTTAGACTCTAGAATTGAAGTTTTTGTCTGAACCATTGGGACACTCCAGCTGTCCACCTTTCCATTGAAGGTTCACTCTGGTTCAGTTCGAATAATTGTACTCTTCTCTCGTGATTATCGCGCCTCCTATTTCAGGATAAGACGGCTCTACTTGTGTCTTATTTTGTATCTCGAAATTGCGAATAGCAATTTCCTGCTGTTTTCTTAAGTATTTTCTCGCACTTGTAAATTCGGTCGTTCTGTTTTTTCACTTTGTTTTTCAGTTGTTCCAAAATCACGTATTTTCGTGTCCCTCAAGGTCAAACTTCCAGATATGCTTGACTGGCACTTACTCCCCGGACTCAAGATCGATGTCCTCATCGCGTGCTGCCTCTGTCAGTGAATCCCCAGAAACCCGAGTGTCACTGAAGATACAGTGCCAGTGGTCATTTACAGAAGTTTGCAGCAGACTTAAGTTTATCTACCTTCCAAAATTCACAACCATATAAAATTTTCACACTATCGCTAAACAGCAATCAAAATCTGCACACAACTGCACCTATGAATTCTCGCTTTTTAAGCTGGCAATTAAAATTTTTTTTATCCTATTCAATCAGGAAATGGTCATGCAGCATTTTGATTTATATAATAGATATAGCATATTAATAACAATATCTCATTTGTTAAAATTTCTTTTTGGTGAACCCAGATTTCATCCGAGTTCACCCTCGAGCCCCCTCCCTCTCAAGACTCAAGACTCTAGAATTTCCTTTTGAGCCACCGGCTCACCTCGTGCTCTTTGCCCTCGAGGTATCAGACCCAGATATATTTGACACTGTGATCTGTTTCAATAGTGCCTCGTCATCATCGGAGCTGATCACAATCTCCTCACAAGCTTTCAGCTGTTCATAGGATCGAATCCACTACCTTAGCTCCTGCAATCTCTTCGCTTGATTCGGTAAGCTCTTCACCTTCGACTCCCGGTTCAAATAGAAGGAATTGTGAAGACTCAGGCTTACATTCTTCGCCAGGTCCTCCTCTAGTATCGACTCCCTCGCTCTAGTGTTGTTTCTGGATACTCTACCCAAGTTTTTGTTTTGTGGCGTTTTTTTTTTAAATCAGTAAAAATTGGGTTTCTGTTCCCAATTAGTTCCAACCACGTCCGAACTAAATTCAACCAGTACTTTCAGTTATATCAGTCAAATTACGCTATAACTCACTAACTTAGCGCTTTTTTCCATTTCAAAAAGCATCGAAATCTCAAAAATTGCGATTTGTGTTGGTCAAAAATTAACACTTGTAACAGTCGCCTACTTCGGTCACATATAAGGCTTAAGAAAAATAGGCCCTATAACCATTGGCTCGAGAGTCAGGGACACTATCTCTTGTGTTTTTCTTCCTCAAGAATGGTCGGAGCCAATTCGGTTAGCTTGCAACATGAGACTAGAACCAGTTACAGCTTGAAGGCTACTACCAAAATATCCCCCCACTCTAGAAAATAAGAACGTCCCTATACTTAGGTCTCGAAATACCCAAAATACACAAACGCTGTTAAAAACAGGGTCGGAACAATCCGTTAAGTTACTTTTTTTTGGACAGTGGAACTTTGATCCATTTCAGATGAATCAACCTAAAACTCGCCTTATCTCAACATAACAATCATAAAACACACTCGAGAAAACTAAATTTGGAACTCACATGTCGACGCACTCGAGTATAAGGAGTAATTAAATTGATGAGCAGCTCGAGTATTAAATAAGATAACTTGATAAGTTCAATACTAATCAGTTTTAACAAAGGAAATAAGTTTAGACTCTAGAATTGAAGTTTTTGTCTGAACCATTGGGACACTCCAGCTGTCCACCTTTCCATTGAAGGTTCACTCTGGTTCAGTTCGAATAATTGTACTCTTCTCTCGTGATTATCGCGCCTCCTATTTCAGGATAAGACGGCTCTACTTGTGTCTTATTTTGTATCTGGAAATTGCGAATAGCAATTTCCTGCTGTTTTCTTAAGTATTTTCTCGCACTTGTAAATTCGGTCGTTCTGTTTTTTCACTTTGTTTTTCAGTTGTTGCGAGAAAACTGAGCATGATAGGCTCCATTCAAAATTTTGAAAAATAAAACTTCACTCCAAAATCACGTATTTTCGTGTCCCTCAAGGTCAAACTTCCAGATATGCTTGACTGGCACATACTCCCTGGACTCAAGATCGATGTCCTCATCGCGTGCTGCCTCTGTCAGTGAATCCCCAGAAACCCGAGTGTCACTCAAGATACAGTGCCAGTGGTCATTTACAGAAGTTTGCAGCAGACTTAAGTTTATCTACCTTCCAAAACTCACAACCATATAAAATTTTCACACTATCGCTAAACAGCAATCATAATCTGCACACACCTGCACCTATGAATTCTCGCTTTTTAAGCTGGCAATTAAAAAATTTTTTTATCCTATTCAATCAGGAAATTGTCATGCAGCATTTTGATTTATATAATAGATATAGCATATTAATAACAATATCTCATTTGTTAAAATTTCTTTTTGGTGAACCCAGATTTCATCCGAGTTCACCCTCGAGCCCCCTCCCTCTCAAGACTCAAGACTCTAGAATTTCCTTTTGAGCCACCGGCTCACCTCGTGCTCTTTGCCCTCGAGGTATCAGACCCAGATATATTTGACACTGTGTTCTGTTTCACTAGTGCCTCTTCATCATCGGAGCTGATCACAATCTCCTCACAAGCTTTCAGCTGTTCATAGGATCGCATCCACTCCCTTAGCTCCTGCAATCTCTTCGCTTGATTCGGTAAGCTCTTCACCTTCGACTCCCGGTTCAAACAGAAGGAAGTGTGAAGACTCAGGCTTACATTCTTCGCCAGGTCCTCCTCTAGTATCGACTCCCTCGCTCTAGTGTTGTTTCTGGATACTCTACCCACTCTTTTCCACCCCGTCGTGATCCCATTTCGATGGGTCAGCAGAGGTCTCCTGAAGACATCTGGTCCTATCTCGGCCTGGAACTGTCGATATTCATTTTGATGTTTCCTCATGTGATCCTTCGTCACCACGTATAACCAGGACGTTAACGTCGCGCGAAACCAAGGAAAGAACCTCAGGTGGCTCCACACGTGTCTGACTTCCATTGATATGGCAAATACCTTGCATGCGGTCTCGAACAACTCAAGTCTCCTGCGGTAATCTATCGCGTGAATCGACTCTGCTGTTGGCGTCTTCGATTCCCGATACTTTGCTATATTTTCTTCAATCCATCGTAGAGCCAGCATCGTGCTCACCACCAGGATGGTCATCTTTTGCTGATGATTGGGCAGTCCCAACGACCTGATTTCCTCCACATCCCAGATCAGGCAGAGATTGGCATGGTCTGGGTACCACACTGTTTGCGCCAGACAGTGGCATGGACAATCCTCATGTGTGAGGTCGATGCTCCTAAGATTGCGTTCTCCCGAGGCTTCTAGGAGAGGCTCAAGTTCCATCACTTTCTCGTGTATCACGTCGATCTCTTCCAAGTTTGGAGCACCAACCATGGGTTTCCCGATCACGTTTTGTCTCTCGTGGTCACTTGTGTTTTCATCCTCCAAACCTAGAAGTTCTTCATCCCAGATTTCACTCAAGTCGTCCCTCTGTTCTTTCGGCACTGTTCCTCGGATCTTCCTCAACAGCTTGTGTGAATGATGCGACATCCGAGCCAGTCTTACGCATTTGGGCACTGAGAAGGCTTTGTCTATCAATACCCTTTGGCTGGATACTTCCACCATCGCCATGTGTAATATATAGTGGCTGCCACATAGGTTGGCCATCACTGACCCCACTAAGGACTTCGCATTTAGAGGCAGACCATAGGCTTCGCTCATGGGAAATCCCATCTCCGCTTCAAGTCCAACCTTCCAGCTCTTGATGTGTTTCTGAGTCACTTGCAACACCCCGGGCCATGACTCCACACTCAACGCGGTCACCAAGTGGTGTTCTGAATCTAGCCTCTCCAGTGACTGGAGACTGCACGTTCTTGAGAAGAATCCCAGAGCTGTTGCTAGGTTCACCGTGGTACTCGCGTAACATTCAGCCACTATCTGTATCTCACTCTTCTCCCTCTCGGTAATGTCTTCAAACCAGGTGACTAGGTCTTCTTTCTGGAAAGACTGTATCCTGACGCATGATCGTCCATCGCAGGTGTGCTCGACATTCCCACATGTCGAATCAAGACAACTGCCCGGCTCCATTTTCTTTACCGACCCTGTTCCACTCGTCACTTCACTTGACTCCTTCACCTGAGGCAGGATCAGTCTATGTACTATACTCAATGTCGCCAAATCTTCATCCTCTGTCGGCGCTAGTCTCACTCGTTCCGTGACTTCTTCAATCAGGCTCGCATGGGGATGTGGACACCAGAAGGTCCTCAGCAATTTCCACACCACTCCCAACAGGACCGTTCATACCCATCTTTAGTTCGACTCTTTTACTTGAGCGCGGCACAATTATTACTTCCGGTGTCTTCTCGAGAATCAAATCTAGGCTAGGTCTCTCTCTCTCTCCACAGCGTCTATCTCCACTATCTTCTCTGTCCAGAACTTCAGCAGCTCCGCCACCTCGTAGTTTCTGTGGGCACCTCCAGCCTCCAAGTCCAAGAAAGGGTTGTATGCCATCCCCATCACTCCAGACACATAATGCTACTCTCCCTTTTTGTTGGGTTTCAAGTACTCTCCTGACGAAGCCAAGTTACGGTGTACGTCGTGCTTCTCCTCGAACTTCTTGTTGTAGAATCTCCGTATCTCATCTAACTTCCTGTGGCTGTCTAGAGACTGCCTAGAACCATCCTCCTTTTCTATCCCAGTACTCTGGTACACGTTCAAGATGACTGCGGAGACTCTCCTTTCCAGCGTCTTGCTTCCGATTGCTCTCTGGTGACATGCTAGGATGGTACTATCAGTCATCATCGACATTATCCACCTCAAGAAACAGGTAGCATCTTTCCTCCTTGCCAGACTCAAGCCTGAGTTATCCCTAGCAACGTGTTGCATCAGCACTCGATACACCTCTAGATTCTTGCCTCCTAATTTCAACTTATCGTACGAAGTCAGTGTTTCTAACTCTATTCCCAACAGGCTCCACGCGAACATCGGCTGTCCTGCGGTTCTAACGAAGGGATTCGCCATCAACGGCGATGCCGATGAGGATGTTCTCATCGCTTCTTCAAAATGATCCCTTAACAAGTTCTGCCAAGTTCTCTTCAGTTGGCTCCCCATTTCCAATTTGTTGATATCAGCCTTCTGCTGGGTAGCCCAGTTGCGTCTTTTGCGTGACACTCCACTGTCGAGCTTCTTTAGGCAGTCTTCCAATTCCTGCAAGGTTTCCAGGGCCACCCACCACGGTCGGGAGGTGTTCCTCGTTTTATTCTTCTCAAGAGGATCGCTAGTCACTTGCTTCCCAGTGGCCTGGTGTTCATTTTCGACCCATTCTTTGCCCACGTCCACTTTCCAGGTCTGCTCGCTCGTCGAACCTCGCTTCATTTTTGTCCTCTGAGGCTTGAAGTCTTCTTCCGTTGTTGAGCTAGTGGGGATTTCCATCTCTCTTTCTACGTCGAGCAGTTTCCTTGGCTCGTAGCTACTCTTGTAGGCAGCTGTCTTCCATCGTGCCAGAACCATGGGGCCGTCTCTCTCAAGTTTTTCTCCGAGACCGCATCCGCTGAAGGACTGCCCAATCCCTCCACGTCTCTCTTCCTCTTGCGAGACCTCACGTCTTTACTCGGGGGCGTTGTCGTTATCATCACTGATTCGACTTCTTTGTCTCCATCCAACCCTTCGAACTCTTGCCTCCCCCTGCTCGAGCCTTAAGGATATTAGTACTTTTAATTATATTAATAGTTTCGACCTTATCCCCCCTTACACTTTCAATTATTTTATTGTCAGTTTTTTGTTTCAGAGTAGAGCTGTCTTTACATTTGTCTTCTTTGGTCTTCCGTGATGCCTTCCTCAACTCGGCCATCTTGCTCAGCAGTTCTCCTCTAGCTTTCTCCTCCAGACCTGTCCCAATCAGGACAGGCTTTCCAAATTTCACCACCGTGTCCCACAGCTCCTCCTTGAAATCATCCAATGTGGTCTCGTCATCCATTTCTCGATTAAAATCGCTCAAGAATTCTCGCCAAGCGTCCTCATCCAGAGTGCCTAGGGAAGCATCCCTGTTTCCCTCGAAGGTGTTCTTCTCCCTTCTTTCTGCGCTCAGGAAAATCATCCCCATGTTAGGATTCTCGCTCGTCAGTGGTAACTCTAGATTCTTGCGGGGAGATGAGGTCAGAGGTGGCGTGGCGGTGTCTGCCCAATTTTCTCCACTCAGATCCTTCAACAGTTCTTGCGTGGTGAACTCCTCCTCTGATGGTTTTTGCTCCGGTGTGTTTCCCACTTCCATATCCTCTCCTGCCTCGCTTAGAGTCTCGCCCATGCTTTCCTCTCCCGATTCTGCTTCTCTTCTCTCAAGAATCCTCCTGAATCGATCTTCTACAGGACTGCTTCTTTTATCCCCAGGGGTGCCCACCGATAGGGGTGATGGTGTCGCTGGACCCGTTTTCTTATACTCTGTCAGAGCCACATACAATGGGCCTGCTGCATCCAGCTCCTTCCCCTCCTGTCTCATCTCCACTTGCTCCAGTCCGTAAGGTGCCCGGTATCTTCTCGTGGCAAACGTCATCTCATCTCCTTTTAGTGCGATGTGTCCTTCCTCCACGATCATCCTGCCATCGTCCCACACCGGCAACTTGTTCTCCAGACCTGCCCGCTCAAGTGTTCTCAAGGCTTCTCGCACCTCGAATTTCGGGGGCATCGAGGCTCTCATTTTCTTGGCCTGAGTTGTCCTTGAAATTATTTTCGCATCGCTAGTATGAAAATAAATTGCTGCAGTGTAACCGATGAACAGGGGATCCCAGCCATCGATGAACTCCCTCTGTTGTTCTTCGGCTGCTGCTCTCGCGAACAGGGACGGGACCACCAGGGAGCTGTTCATCCCCAGGGTCATTCTCCTCACTGTTGGAAACTCTGGAATGCTTGCTGGTAGGACTTCCTTCTCCAATATCGCCTCTAGCTCCCTTTTCACCAACTCGAAGCTTTTCTTCCATGCGGGAATTCTCAAGATCTCTTGTCCACTTGCTGTCGGGGGATTTAGGTTCCAGAACTTGGGATAGGTTTCGATGGGGCCTTCGCGCTTACCTCCCATCCTACACTGCAGTTGTTCTCGGAAACTGTATATCACCAACTCCGGATCATTCACCTTTCCGAAGAGCACCGTGTTGCTCATTTGTGCCCTTAGCACCTCCTGCTGACACCAATTGAGTGTCGTCCCATCTAGTATGCTAATGAGGCTCAAGTGAGTCACTGAGTAGCGACAAGTTGTCACCAGAGGATCTGGAAACGCGTACGTCACGGCCGGTCCATAAATGCAGGTTACGACCTCCTCTAGCCCCCGGATCATCCCCATGGGGTCCGATCTCATGGCCAGGCACAGGTCCGTCAACAGAGGCATGCCGCCATTCACTTTCCTCCAAACAGTAGTAGCATGGGCTCGCAAGGCATCTCTGATTTTATTGCTACCACCAAGGTTAACATCTGGCTTAGCTCCGCTCACGGTAGTGAGTATATCAAAGTTTCCGGCCAAAATAACTTGGGAGACGTTCCCTCAAAATCCGATCCCGCCACGATGACCACCCTCGCAGCGGCTGGATCTGCCCTGTCATAAACTGCTAAGGTTTTGGCCAGCTGTGTGTTCGCGCAGGGTTTCCCGTATCTAGGGTCGTCTGCTAATCTCGTACCCTCATACGCGGCGTCCGGTAGTTCCATTTCCCTCGGGTCCAGCAGCTTTTCCACCACCCTCAACTGTGCTGGAGTTGCCAACCTAATCCTGGCAATGCTGGTTTGATGCTTGGGAGGCTCCACCACGAGTCCCGGACTCCCCAGCGACTTGAGAGGCCTATATTTGATGGGTCCCATGACCGA
Source organism: Symsagittifera roscoffensis (assembly GCF_963678635.1). NCBI lineage: Eukaryota > Metazoa > Xenacoelomorpha > Acoela > Convolutidae > Symsagittifera > Symsagittifera roscoffensis. The sequence continues at coordinate 75,809 of NW_026971344.1, read as the reverse complement.
TTTCGTGGGAATCCCAGTCAGATCCGCTGTCTCCATTATTTTTGCTTTTGAGAAATGCGTCTAGTGAGCCTTCAGCCAGTCCACGCACTGGTGTCTACCCAAGTCTTCGTGTGACACCCGCTCAAGACCCAAAGCTTCCGCCAAATCTTGCCTGCACTCCAGATCTTCCAAGTCCAGCTCCTTCACCTTCTCCACATATCTCGACCTACCCGTCTCCGCTGGCCTCTCCGGTTTCTTTTTCTCCGCCACCACCACCGAGGATATTACCGAACCCTGAGGAGTTGAGGACGTTGCCTCCTCGGCCTCCATGGGTGCGGCGCCCGGCAACCTGGTCCGGCTGTTCCTCGAACTGTCTCTAGAATCGGCCATCGCTCCCAGGCGACTGGACAAAGCTCTCGGTTTGAAGAAGGGTGGATTTGGGGGTGGTCCGAACGTGACTTGGGCCGTCTCTAGCAACTCTGCCTCCAAGGCGCTTATGTGCCTTTGGAAGACGTCATTTAACCACTCCACCCCTCTGGGCCTGTCAAAGTGAATCCCGTCCGAGGATGCATCGTCGGGGAAAACAGATCGCTCCATCTGCTCGGCTACATCCAGTAGTCCAATGGGGAGGACGCTCCTTTGGTGTATCTGCCTGATTATTTCATTCAGGTTTCGCACTTTCGTGTTCATCTCCATTGCATGTTGATCCGCTTTCATGTTATAAGGAATGGTGCACACCCTGAGAATGGCAGGATCCATTTGAATCCGCAACTCCTCAAGAATGCAGCTAATCTTGTCATGCAGCCTCGTCCCCTTCCTTGCCTCCCCCCTAGACACGCGGTTCGTCCCGACCATCAGAGTTACCGTGTATACTCTTGCCATCCCTAGCAACTCAAGTGTTGCCAACATCTGTGGCGTCGCAGCTCCAGCGAAACTCAAGATCCCCGTTTGCCAATGGGATTGAATCCGGGTCAGCACCCGCAACAAGCTGTCCCCTATGATCAGGTGGACTGCCCCCTCAGGCACACGTGGCTGCGTGAGGTATTCCAACCAAGCCGCGTCATGGAAGCAATCCCTCCTGTCTCTCTGCGCCGTGCTCCAATCCATCCGATTGTGCCTGTGGTATCTGCCTTCCGTATTCTTCTTGTAACTTGAGATCACCACACTCCTGACAGGTTGCTCCCTCCACGTCGAGGGTAGCTCCACTCTTGCTGGACTCTCACGACTCCTTAGCTGTAGCCGCTCGTTCAACTCTTTCAGTCGTGACGAGCTACCGCTCACCTGACTACTAATCGGGGTTGAACTTGGGGTATAACCAGGCAGCGCAACGTCCATCAATGGGCGTATTATTTGTGTCTCTAGGCCACGCAGGGAGGACGTTGATTCAGTTGGCATCCACACCTCCAACCCCTCATTTATATGCTCTTGAGCCGCGCGATCAAGGTTAAATCGTCCCTTCGATCTAGGAGCTTCGTCCACCTCCATACGCGACTCTGGCATTGAGCCGGTAACCATCCGCTCATTGGGTCTAGCCCCTTTCTGCATGTCAAGCTCGCGTTGTCGTTGCTGGATCCTCTCAAGCTCCGACTTCTGCTGCTCACAATTTGCGGCATTCTCTCGTACTCTTTTTTCCTGTAGATGCTCAGCTCTCAACATATCCAGCTCCCTCCGCGCTTGGTCCTTTTCGACGACCGCTTGATCCCTCTCAAGTTTCGCCTGATCTCTCTCAAGCTTCGCTTGATCCCGGTCGAGGTTCGCCTTGTTCCTCTCCCGCTGAGTCCTCTGAAGCTCTCTCTACTGAGGTCTGGATACGCTTCCCCCGTTTGTTGCGCTCGCGAGATCGATGGTATCTTACTCGTGCTTTGGCCTGTAGATCTGACTGATGGTCTGATCGGTAGTGGGAACTCCCCTGCACCATACTCGGTATTGTTACTCAAGCCAGTGTTCCTTGCCAAGTCGAACCCCCTTATTGCTCCATTCACATTCCAGGACAGCCATCTGGTTTGCTCTTGGTTGGATATTCTATCGGTAGTGTAGCCGACCATCAAAACCGCTTCTGTCGCAGACTCCCGGCACTCGCCATGTTCCTCCAACTGGAGGATGGCATTCATCATCACTGCCATTCTCTCATCCACTTGAGTGTAATCCAGGTCCCTCAGGCGTCTGTACAACTCATCAAGTGTGGGCTTTTTCAAAGCCGATGGCATGGACTTCCGGAATCGATCTGCCATTTCTGTAACTTCCAGGTGATCTTGAGTATTAGCAACTTGAGTTTTACCTGAGCAACTTGAGTTTTACCTTAGCAACTTGAGTTTTACCTTAGCAACTTGAGTATTACTTCTTGAAGCGTCGTTCAATTTGCGTTTTCGTTTAAGGACTTCCTTTCTTCAATTAAATGCAGTTGGGTAGTCAATTTGACTTTACCAAATCAATCTGAAAATAACACCCGCTTTTTAGACTAACAGGCTAAGTTCCTAACCTAAAAACCCTCTTTACCACTATAGTTAAAACCCTTTCCTTTTCCTCCTACTAAAATAGTTCAATTGGAAATTTTCTAAAAACATGCAGATTCATTTTATGTTTTAGCACCATCAATCATTTAAAATTTTAATTGTCATGCCAATCACCTTTAAGATTCTTTACCTGTTTTGTACCCCCACACCTAACTCGAGATTCTCCCCTCATGCCCAACTCGAGACCCCCGTGTTGCCGACTCAGGCGATGCTCAAGTAGTATTTCTTATGAAGATGTACCATTATCTCAGTTTCTGCGAAGACCACGTGTAGGATAGCGTACAATTCCCTTGGGCTCATTTTGCCCCTGTTTGGGTCATACACCGGCTTGAGACCTCCGTTATCCCTCTTTCAATTACGAAGTCTCGTAGTCTTGTTAGTGCCAACATCACGTGTTCGGGATCGATCGTGTTCCTGTCATTGACCCTCGTCACTAGGAAGCACAGGTATTTGCCCGGGACTTGTGCTACTGATGGTGGAAGCGCGGCCATTCCTCCCAGTTCCGGTCTCTGTCTAAACAGAAACTCCACGTTCTGGTACTCTCTCTTGAAGTCAGCCTCCAGTCTTGATTTGAGACTCATGTCCGCCGTGATACAGATTGCGCTAGTCCTGTCTGACAGAATGAAGTCACTATCCGTTATCAGGATATTTTCCGAGTATTCGTTTGGTATTTCAAACTTCGTTTTGAAATTCCGTCCTATAGTAGGCTCGGCCTCTTCCCCATCCAGTTCCAGTCCGCACATTTTCTCACTTCCCTGAGTTTCTATATCATTAAATTTTCGGTGTGGGCAAGTCCTACCCCAACTCCCCGGACAAAAATATTTATTGACGTCCCCGTCGATGATGCTGGGTCTGAATTATCTGGCGGAATTTCGAGCGGGCTGTCTGTTGCCGTCCAGCCGAAAAGAGGATTCTCCGTTTTCATGTACTTTCCCGCTGATAAGTCAACTTGCTGTATGCTTTGTCATTCTTCGCTTCCGTTCTTGACATCGCGCATCCATTCTAATATCCACAGGTTCGTATTCTCCCTCCTCTCTATTTCGCTCTGTTCTAAATCCGTCTCTTGCTCCGGTGTCGAATAGTCTTCCTGTGGGTAGTGTTCATTATCATCGATGATTTGCCATTCACCATCTGCCGCCAGCTCGCCTACACTTAGTAGTTCTTTGCCTAGGTCATCGGGCTGTATCTTATCAATCAGGAAATTGTCCCCATACCTGTTATACCTCATGCCTGTGCATTTGCGATTGCCACTCCTTGCCCCCGCTGGTATTGATAAGTCTGGTTCTGTCCACTTCGGCACATCACCTTGCTCCGGATCGTTCCAGTCTCCTTCCACAAAAGATTCCGCTTCAGAGTCCGCTTCTATTTTTTCATTGTCATCCAAACTCAAGTTCTCATTGCCATCATTCTTCTTTCTGGTGTCTTTTTCGTTCACTTCAAATGCTGGCTCCACCAGTAGGTACTCTAGTCCCTCCATGTCCTTTGGTATACACCAGTCCTCTGGGGATGGGACATGAGGCTTTCACGTTCTCATAATGTGCTGCTCGCCCAGTACTCAAGCGGTAGAACCGTCCTTGTTGATGTACTTCCGTTATCATGAATGGTCCTCTCCATTTCTTGAGTAGTTTCTTCGTCCCTTTGGGCGGTATAACATTCTGGAAAACCCACACGTACTGGCCCACTTCATATGGCTTCGCCTGTAATATCCCTTCATCATATTTCTTGCGCTGTCTCATTTGTGCTTGCGCAGTGTTCCTCCTGCATAGCTCGTTTATTTCCTGCTGTCTCGTGATCGCTTCTTTCACGTAGGCTTGAGGCGACGTCCTCTTCCCTTCATATTCCGGGTAAAAGAATGTCAGGGGCATCGCTCTCTCTTTGCCTGTCAACATCATGAAAGGACTGATGCCCGTTGTTGAGTGTTGAGTACTGTTTTATGCCCCTACGACTTGCGGCAGATATTTATCCCAGTCCGTCATGTACCTTGAGCAGTATACCCTCAGCATATTCACCAACGTTCTATTCTGTCTCTCTACCAGCCCCTTGGTCTGAGGATGGTAAGTCGTTGAGTGTGCTTGAGCAATGTGTGACCTCTTCATTAATTCCTTAGTCAAGTCCCCCACAAATGCCTTGCCGTTGTCTGACTGAAAAATCATTGGATAACCATACCTCGATATCCAATGGGTTATCAAGTGGTCACAAGTCTCCTCTGCCGAAGCTGTTTGACACGGCACCGCTTCTGCCAGCTTTGTGAAGTGGTCAATTATAACCAGTATCTGGTTATACCCCGACTCCGTCGTACATATCTTCTGATGGTCTATCTGCACCACTTCATTAAATTCCGAGCTTTCCACCGACTTGAGTGGGAATTTCATCTTCCTTGGGTCTTTCACTTGCAGGCATGCCAGGCATGCATTCACCCACCTCTCACAAGCTTTCCTCAATCCTGGCCAATCGAACCTGTGAAGTATTCTTTGTTGCACCTTGTCTATCCCCTGGTGCCCCATTTGGTCGTGCGATCTGAACAGCACCTCTGTCTGATATAATTGCGGTAATATGATGAGGTTGTGTTTGTGTAATATCTTCTCCTCGTCTTTTCTCTTGCATGCTACCACCCCGTTAGCCGTGTGATAGAGTAACTCTTTCCTTTCTTTGTAGAACTGGCTCAGGATATTGTAGCTGTCTTCTTCAAGTTCCCCTTTCTCCTTGGACCCCATTCGGATCCATTTGGAGAGGTTACTTGTCATCTTGTCATTCTTCTGGGCTCTTATCAGGTCCGACAGCTTATATCTCGCATTGACATGTTCCTTCAGTGCCATGATCTGCCCATTCATTTCCCCAGGGTTGTGGATGTCGTCATTCAGCTTCACGCATACTATCCTCTTTACTATCTTCATGTCATCTTCTGGCACCAGATTTGTTCTGACATTTGGGTTGCATGATAGTTCCTTGAATGGTTTCCTCGAAACTGCAATTCTTTCAAGTTCTTCACCTCCTCGTACTTCCTGTACGTCCAAGTTGAAGGTTCCTGAGGACGGATCTGTTTGTAATTCCCTGTCACGGTGTCTAATCTTTTCTTCTGCCAATATCATGCAGAGACTATCTTGATTGTCGCTGCTCTCTTCCGGGTCCTCATCCCACATTTCACACTCCTCGGACAAATTTCCTCCTTCAGTGTTTCCTTCCTCCGTGGACGTGGACCGCTCCCCGGACTCTTGACCTAGTCCCAGATATTCAGCCTCTTCCTTGAACTCCACTCTCTTTTTCCTAGCCCGAGTCTGTTCAAGTATGTCGGCTGGGATTTTTTCAACCAGTGAATGTACTTCTTCCTTCCCCTCAGGGTTAGTCACTTTCGAGGTATTTTCATCACTAACTATCCCACTCTTTCGCAATTTTGTGACCTCAGGTTCCTCCTTACTATTTTCTTGGACCACGGGCTTATCATCTGCTAGTTTCTCGAGTAACCTCTTTAAGTCATCGTCTATTTGTGCCTCTCCCGTCTCCACCTGGTTAAGATCATAGCCTTTTGCTTTGAGCGTCTCCCTCACGATCTTTGACTTGAGCATTATCCCTATCGGCATCCCTCGGTTCTTTTTCAAGATTGTTTTCTCCGGAGTTTCTTTTGGTAATTCGGGGTGATCTTCTATTGTTTTGCCTGATTTGTCCAACCATCTCGTGAGTGGAAGACTGTCGTACGTTTCCTTGTCCATGAAGCAGAAGCCATCCTTGATCTCAGGTCTATCTACCTCGCTCTGTTCTTGTCTCTCGTAGAACTCCGTCTTCTTGCTCAAGCTGTCAGCATTTTGATGTTTGTCTCGTGTTATCGTGTTGTATCCGTCCAGGCGAACTATCCACCTCCCAATGTAACTTTGGTCCATTGAGTACTTTTCAGCCAGCTTAGTGCCCTGTTGTCGACTCGCAGCTTGAATGGCTCGCTGCCTAGGTATGCTCTATATTTCTCGACAAAGGTAACCACCGCGAACATCTCCGCTTTCGGTGCCCCGTACTTCAATTCCGTGTCACTTGGGACTTTACTCCCGTACGCTATTGGTCTCATGACTGTCTTCCCGTTCCACTCTTGTTCCTGACGGAGAATTCCAGAAATCGCTACTACCGACGCCTCCGTATCCAGCACGTACATCCCTTTCTCTGTTGGCATCCCTAGTACTGGTGCCTCGCACAACTCTTTCTTTATTCTCTGGAATAACTCTTCTGCTGCGTTGTTCCACGTGAACTTCTTGCCCTTGTGTCTCATTAACTGTTGCATTGTATAAACCTTGTCTGCATAGCCTTTGACGAATTCTCTGTAGTAATTTGCAAAACCCAGGAAGCTCATCAATTGGTGTTCCGTTTTTGGCGATTTCCAAGTTAGAACTGCTTCTACTGCGTCTGGATCTGGTCTGATGCCGTGTCTGTCCACCATCCTGCCCAAGTATTTTATCGAGTCCTTGAGTATCTCACACTTTGATGGTTTGCACCTTAGCCCCGACCTCTTCATACACGCAAATACTTCGTCAAGTCTCTCAATGTGGTCCTCCAGTGTGGGTGTCGCTATTACCACATCATCCACATAGCACATTAACAGATTGCCATACTTCTTTGTCACGCCTATCAGCGCGTGTGCCATCAACCGCTGAAATGTGGCAGTGGCATTGCAAAGACCAAACGGCATCCGTTTCCATTGAAACAGACCCAACTCGCAGGCAAACCCTGTCTTGTCCCTGTCCTGCTTCCTGAGTGGTACCTGGCAAAGGGCCGAGCCTAAATCAAGAGTCGTAAAAAATTTTGCATCACCTAACTTCGAGAGGCTCTCATCAATCCTAGGTATGGGATAGGCATCCTTCACCGTGACGGAGTTCAGGTATCGAAAGTCACAACAAAACCTCAACTGGTCGCTTTTCTTTTTGGCCATCACTACTCCACACGCCCACGGTGATTTGGATGGTTCTATCATGTCATACTCTAGTAGCGTTTCAATCTCCTTTCTACACGCATCCAATTTGTGTGGGGTCATGCGCCTCGCCCCCTCCTCGTGCGGTATTGCGTTTTCCTCAAGTTCTATTTCATGCTCAACAAAATTACAACACCCGATGTCTGCCTTATGTCTTGAAAAAACTTCCTCGTTCCGTTCTAGTACGTCCTTGATGGCTTCGAGCTGTTCGTCCGTTAACTTGCCTCTTAAGTGTTCAATTTCCGGTAGGACCGGTTTATCACTCTGCATTTCATCTAGTGTGGGCTGTTCCGGGAAATTCGAACAGCTCGATAGTCCATCGTCTGTCTCTGACTTAAGTGACTTCACAAGACCTGATGAACCTTTTATTTTCTTCAATCGTCTCAAGATAAAAATTTTGTCCCTATGATTGGGACAATCAACAACTTCATTTTGTTTATGGTTTTCAGTCATTTCATATCGAGTTTTTACGGGTAAAGCATATCCCAGTTTCCTCCCCCTCTGTATCGTGATTGGTATGTCAAGGGTATTCAACAAGACACTCACGCAGAGACCGCTCTTCGTTATCGAGAAGGATCTTCCTAAAACAGCAGCACTTTGACTATTTGGATTTGGGACTATGCATACCTGCTTGTTGTCACTTAGTTCATTGTAATTTTTCATTCGTAAGCTTACGATTGCCGCTTCATTCGCCTTTAGTCTCACTCTCCTACTCAAGAATACCGGTGCTTTGGTCTCATTTGCCATTAATAAATTTACCGGTTTGATTGCGTACCTCCTATCCGGGTTCCGTATCCTGAACATTGCGTTGTTTAGATCAATCGCTACATCAAAGTTCCTGATGAAGTCTCTGCCTAAAATAAATTGGTCAGACTCATCTAGGTTTTCAACCACAAGAAAGCTCATCCACAGGTTACGTTCCCCCAGATTCAGGGCTATTATTGGCGTTCTGCCCAACACCGGCACCGCCCCTTTGTTTGCAGCTGACAACCGTATTCTTGAATCTATCAAATCATTTTTGTTGAAGCCCATTCGTTCCCAAGTTTCGATTGGTATGACACTCAAGACCGCTCCCGTATCAAGTAACCCACGTAACTGAGTTTTCTTGCCACTTATGTCGAGCACATGTGCTGTCACATCTGCCTCTGTCCCGATGTGCATTGCATCTTCCTCAAGCATGGCGCAGTGTCCAATCGATCTCACTTTCAACTCTTCTTTTCCCACGTAGATTTGCCCTATTAGATCTTCATCACATGTTATCATTGTTTTCGTATAGATGTTGATCCCATCTATATTTAGCATCACCTCATGTGGACCATAAGCTTCTGTGTACCTGTTATCAACTCGGACTGACTTGCTACCCCCTCTCGTGAGTAGTGCTCTCAATGATCTAGAAGTCGTTTGTGGGCTTATACAACTCAAGTAATCTGCGTACACATCAATGTGCATTATTGTCTGGTCACTTGGTTCGCTCAAGTTTCTCGTTACCTCATGGCCGCCCACAGTGATTATTGACATTATTCTTGCCCCGATCTTTGTTACACCGAATGGCTTCCCCGTCACCATCTTTACAATGTTGCAGTTTCCATTTTTTGTCGACCCCGCTACAGCCTCTGGTATTGATTGCAAGCAACTTAACGCTTCGTTCATTTTCTGTCTTTCGATCTCTTGCTTCAGCCGTTGTTCTATTTCTTTCGCTGCCAGGTCTTGTTTCACTTTGTTGATAGCTTCCGCCGCCGCCTTCTCATAATTTATCTCAAGGGCGTTCTTTGCCGTGGCCTCTGTTGCACTGTTAGCTTGCGTTACAGCTTTCACTGTTTTCGTCGGTAGTTCCGCACTTGGTTTTTCTAGATTTTTCGTTTCAAATTCACCTTGTCTATTTCTCTGGTTCTGTACCGCTGCTAAGGCCAACTTGCGTTTTGGATGACTCTGATTCTTGACCGCCTCCCAAAACAACGGACAGTCCATCCTGAAGTGCCCCTCGTGGTTGCAGAAGAAGCATCTTGCACCTATTTTGATGATCAAGCCACTATAGAACTCGTGTTCCTCCATCTGGCTCATATCTTCCTCATCGGGTGCATATCCCAAACTCTTCATGCCCTGTTTGTATGTCGTGCAATCCGCCACATGATGGTCAGCTGACCCGCAGTTCGCGCATGATCTGCGTTTGTCCATGTCATCTCTGGGCGTGTACCATGACGACCTTTGTGGCTGACTCCCCCCTTGCTTATTCCTGTTGTCTGAGTACGAGTATTTCTTGGGTTTCATTAGCATGTATTCTCTTGACATCTGCCTCATCTCTTCTGGAGTTGGTGCACTGTCTTTCGACAATGTATAGTATGTTGCTAACATCGTTCTCAAGTCATCACTCTTTACCCCATCAATGAACTTTGAGGCGATGCTGAAGTTCCTTCGATTGGTAGATTCTTCCGGGTCACTCCTTCTTTTCAAGCTCTCAAGATCATCTAGGAACATGTCTATCGATTCATCGTCCCTTTGCCTTCTCTTTTCAAATCGCATCATCGCTTGATGACCCTTCATGCCTGAGCCGAATCGATTTAACAATATTTCGAAGATTTTGTCCGCTGTATCGCGTTCTTCTTCTTTCTTCGCAACCACGCATTTCAATGCCGTGCCTTCCAGGTTGCTCAGTATCGCTGTTCATGCTTGCCTCTCATCGTTCAAGTTGTCTTGTTCCAGGTGCAACCTCATGACTTCTACCCAAGTGACTTCACAAGACCTGATAAACCTTTTTTTTCTGCAATCGTCTCAAGATACAAATTTTATCCCTATGATTGGGACAATCAACAACTTCATTTTGTTTATGGTTTTCAGTCATTTCATATCGAGTTTTTACGGGTAAAGCATATCCCAGTTTCCTCCCCCTCTGTATCGTGATTGGTATGTCAAGGGTATTCAACAAGACACTCACGCAGAGACCGCTCTTCGTTATCGAGAAGGATCTTCCTAAAACAGCAGCACTTTGACTATTTGGATTTGGGACTATGCATACCTGCTTGTTGTCACTTAGTTCATTGTAATTGCCGCTTCATTCGCCTTCAGTCTCACTCTCCTACTCAAGAATACCGGTGCTTTGGTCTCATTTGCCATTATTAAATTTACCGGTTTGATTGCGTACCTCCTATCCGGGTTCCGTATCCTGAACATTGCGTTGTTTAGATCAATCGCTACATCAAAGTTCCTGATGAAGTCTCTGCCTAAAATAAATTGGTCAGACTCATCTAGGTTTTCAACCACAAGAAAGCTCATCCACAGGTTACGTTCCCCCAGATTCAGGGCTATTATCGGCGTTCTGCCCAACACCGGCAGCGCCCCTTTGTTTGCAGCTGACAACCGTGTTCTTGAATCTATCAAATCATTTTTGTTGAAGCCCATTCGTTCCCAAGTTTCGATTGGTATGACACTCAAGACCGCTCCCGTATCAAGTAACCCACGTAACTGAGTTTTCTTGCCACTTATGTCGAGCACATGTGCTGTCACATCTGCCTCTGTCCCGATGTGCATTGCATCTTCCTCAAGCATGGCGCAGTGTCCAATCGATCTCACTTTCAACTCTTCTTTTCCCACGTAGATTTGCCCTATTAGATCTTCATCACATGTTATCATTGTTTTCGTATAGATGTTGATCCCATCTATATTTAGCATCACCTCATGTGGACCATAAGCTTCTGTGTACCTGTTATCAACTCGGACTGACTTGCTACCCCCTCTCGTGAGTAGTGCTCTCAATGATCTAGAAGTCGTTTGTGGGCTTATACAACTCAAGTAATCTGCGTACACATCAATGTGCATTATTGTCTGGTCACTTGGTTCGCTCAAGTTTCTCGTTACCTCATGGCCGCCCACAGTGATTATTGACATTATTCTTGCCCCGATCTTTGTTACACCGAATGGCTTCCCCGTCACCATCTTTACAGTGTTGCAGTTTCCATTTTTTGTCGACCCTGCTACAGCCTCTGGTATTGATTGCGAGCAACTTAACGCTTCGTTCATTTTCTGTCTTTCGATCTCTTGCTTCAGCCGTTGTTCTATTTCTTTCGCTGCCAGGTCCTGTTTCACTTTGTTGATAGCTTCCGCCGCCGCCTTCTCATAATTTATCTCAAGGGCGTTCTTTGCACTGTTTTCTTGCGTTACAGCTTTCACTGTTTTCGTCGGTAGTTCCGCACTTGGTTTTTTCCAGATTTTTCGTTTCAAATTCACCTTGTCTATTTTTCTGGTTCTGTACCGCTGCTAAGGCCAACTTGCGTTTTGGATGACTCTGATTCTTGACCGCCTCCCAAAACAACGGACAGTCCATCCTGAAGTGCCCCTCGTGGTTGCAGAAGAAGCATCTTGCACCTATTTTGATGATCAAGCCACTATAGAACTCGTGTTCCTCCATCTGGCTCATATCTTCCTCGTCGGGTGCATATCCCAAACTCCTGTTTGTATGTCGTGCAATTCGCCACATGATGGTCAGCTGACCCGCAGTTCGCGAATGATCTGCGTTTGTCCATGTCATCTCTGGGCTTGTACCATGACGACCTTTGTGGCTGACTCCCCCCTTGTCTGAGTACGAGTATTTCTTGGGTTTCATTAGCATGTATTCTCTTGACATCTGCCTCATCTCTTCTGGAGTTGGTGCACTGTCTTTCGACAATGTATAGTATGTTGCTAACATCGTTCTCAAGTCATCACTCTTTACCCCATCAATGAACTTTGAGGCGATGCTGAAGTTCCTTCGATTGGTAGATTCTTCCGGGTCACTCCTTCTTTTCAAGCTCTCAAGATCATCTAGGAACATGTCTATCGATTCATCGTCCCTTTGCCTTCTCTTTTCAAATCGCATCATCGCTTGATGACCCTTCATGCCTGAGCCGAATCGATTTAACAATATTTCGAAGATTTTGTCCGCTGTATCGCGTTCTTCTTCTTTCTTCGCAACCACGCATTTCAATGCCGTGCCTTCCAGGTTGCTCAGTATCGCTGTTCGTGCTTGCCTCTCATCGTTCAAGTTGTCTTGTTCCAGGTGCAACCTCATGACTTCTACCCAAGTGTCAATGCATCCGTCTGAATCATCTTTGAATTCTTTTGGTTTCTTGAAAGTTTTCCTGGATTTGTTGCTTCCTCTGTCACTCGACTCAGTGTTCCTTGTAGCGAAGGCTTCTAGTGTCCTGTTCATCATTTCCCAGGTGCTTGCCCATGTCATGGCATCCGGTCCCACGTTGTTGTGAGTCGTGGAGTCCCCTGGACCACTGGTTGTGTTCGCTGTTCCACTTTTTATAATCGCCTTGGCCACCACCGGTGCCGTACTCGCAGTCTCCCGGGGTACTGGTAACGGTGTGACAGTCGTTTGTTCCTTTGTGGTTCCACGAAGTCAACTCTATTACCTTGTGTCCGCTCCGCCGCTGGCCTGTCTTGCGGTGTTGAATTCCTCAAGACAGCGTCTAACTTTGTCTGTATTGCACTTGAGCTCTCAGCCTGGTCCCTACTCATCGTATCCATTCTCGTTTCCAAACTCCCCAACTGGCTATTCACTGCGTCATATCGCTGCTTCATTTCTCGCATGTCTTTTCTGATGTTCTTGTCTCGCTCTCCATCAGTGGTGTCTACTTTGTCAGACATCTGCTGAAGCTTTTCCTCTGTTGCTCTCGCTAGATGGAAATAGCTGTCCAGGTACTCATGTTTGTTGTTTCTCATTTCCTTCCTTATCACATTTCTATCCTCTTCACTGTGCTTCAGTTTCTCGTCTATCTGATCTAGCTTAGCCATCAAGTCGCTTAGCTCAAGAGTAGTTGTTCCATGGTCCGTTGTTGTCCTGTAGTCGGTCGCTGTTCCCGGTTTTTTCTGATCCTCGTTTTGGTCTGTGTCTGTCGTTCTCGTGGATAGTGTTCCGAATGTTTTGCTTTTCTCGGCTTTCGTCTCCTCCACTGCTGCGTCTCTCGATTTCATTCCGACCATCATCGCCAATCTTTCAGTAAAAGACGTTCTTTTTGCTTGAGACTCGTCCTTCACCGTTTCTGGCCTGTTGCCTGTTGTGTCTTCCACGTTGTCTATCGGTGAGAACTCCATGGGCATCGGAGTTGACTCTGTCGTTTTCTTTCCCACTTCATCCACACTTTGATCCGGTGTCTCTAGTTCAATCTCGATGGTGGGTTCTGCTTGTTTCCCTTCCGCGCCCTCTTTTGCTCTGTTCTCCGTAGTACTCCTCGTGTTGACCATACTAACTGAAAAGTTCTTCTTTGTTCTTTGTTACCTTTGGAGCCATTGATGTCGTTTTACGTAGCGACGAGTTATACTTTGTCTTCGCTTCGGTAGATCTTTTTTCAGCTACCGGTACACTGCTCCGCCTCATTATTTTTATTTACAATTGTTCCTGTTTACAGTATTACTATCTACAAAATTCTACTCTAAGGTTAAAACCTCTTTTGACAAAATTTTATAAAAAGAAATCTACAATTTGCTAAAAACAACCTTTTCCTGAGCTTTTTAAAATTCTATATGTTAGGATTGGATAGAAAATTTGATTTTGCAATTGGTTATTTCAACCTGTCTTAGTACTCTTTTAGTACCGTCACCCCCCTTTTTTATACTGTTCCAAGACTTCCTCTCTACTGTCCCAAGATTATTCAGTATTGTCCCAGTACTTCTTGTTAGTGTCCTAAGACTACTGTCCCAAGACTACTGTCCCAAGACCACTGTCCCAAGACCCTTGCTCTGAGACTACTGTCCCAAGACTACTGTCCCAAGACTAGTGTCCCAAGACCACTGTCCCAAGACTACTGTCCCAAGACTAGTGTCCCAAGACTACTGTCCCAAGACTACTGTCCCAAGACTACTGTTCCAAGACTAGTGTCCCAAGACTTCTGTCCCAAGACTACTGTCCCAAGACCACTGTCCCAAGACCACTGTCCCAAGACTACTGTCCCAAGACTACTGTCCCAAGACTGTTTCGTACCAAGACTGCTCTGGTCCAGGACTGTCCCAAGACTGCACCGTCCCAAGACTTTCCCAAGACTGCTCTGTCCCGAGACTGTCTCAAGACCGTGTTGCTCCAACACTGTCCCCAGACTGCAATGTCCCAAGACTTCTTCGGTACTGTCCCAAGACTTGTCACTGAGTGTCTGGATATCGGATCTCTTCTTCTTCGTTGTAGGGACTCTTGAACCACTGTTCCGTTTACCACCACTTGAGTTCTAGTAAAAATTTTCCCAAAATCCCTATCTTAGTGACGAAAACCCAAATACGAGAGTATTTATCTCCCTCTCGTTTTTTCAGGCTATTTGAAACCCTACCTTCCTCGGAGGTATCTTGTGATCACCTGTTCGTTCAAATACCAACATTAAATTTTCACCAAAACGTAAAAATTTAAACAGGAAAAAATTCCAAATACAGAGAGACGAACCTTCCTAAAATTCAAAGTTGACAGATGTCAACTTTGTCTGAAAAAATGTCTGGTACCCGATTGCCAGGCGTTTTCCTCCCCCCTGCTTGCGATCTTATGGGGTATCACAAAAACTGTCTATGTCCGTTCCCCCCTACCAATCCGACCAGGGCACCTACCTTAACCTGATGTTAAATTTGGATATCCGCTTCTTATAACCAACGCGTGTAAGTATCTAATGTAACTAAATCGACGATGCCGAACAATTAGTTCCTCTAATGTGTCCCCCCTTTTTAAAATTTTCAACCGCTAACCTCTAACCTAACCAGCCCCCCTTCTAACCTCCCCCCTCTTTAGCCCCCTCTTAAGCCGAAAAATCCCTTAAGCGCCAGGTGCTAAACCTCTCGAGAGAAAACCGTAGACCTGTTTCCAGGCCTGCTTGTGTAAAAACTTCCTCAAAACAATGGGGCTCCGCTTATCCAATTTTACACTTATCTCCTGTAATGTAATGTGGATTTTAACGATTCCCGTTTGCCCAACTTGAGAACACCCCTGTGCGTCTTCTTGTTGTGATCCCGTGCTGGTTGTCTCCGTTGACGTGCACTGTACTTGACAGCAGCACCACCTTCCCACTTGGCTGGTCACCTGTTCCAGTCAAGTTTCCTAGCGGTTCAGCTCAGTCCCTCTGAACCACTTTCCCACTCGGCTGGTCACCTCTTCCAGTCAAGTCTCCTAGTGGTCCGGTTCGATCCTTGTGAACCACTTTCCTACTCGGCTGGTCACCCTTTCCAGTCAAGTCTCCTAGTGGTCTGGCTAGGTTGCAATCTATCTGAAAACCCTTAACAACGCCCCCCACTCGGGCACCTTATTGAAGTCACTGGTTTAGATTGCTAGATTGATCGAAACGATCGACCTTATAAAACAATATGGGTATACTATTTAATTAATATAAAGGTTTGATCCAAATGATCTGGTATCAAAGTCACTGTCTTTTTGTTTCATGGTTTTTGTTCCTATTTCTATACTTTTTTCTTGTTTTTGTTTCGCTTTTTGTCTTTTTGCTCGTGTTTTTGTCCCCCTAGTTACCCCCCTTACTCGGTTAGCTAGGCCTCGTTCTCTCAGCAGTTCAATCTCTTGTACCAGGAAGTTCTCTCAAGTTTTCTTAAAAAGCTATCACGGTACAACCGGAAGGCTTACACGTTCCCGCTGAACCGTACCACCGGTACTCTAGAATGGGCATGCAGCCCGGAGCTGTGTCAAGTGGGTTCGACTCCGTAGTCATGATGTCGTAAAAACACCCAGGAGCGCCATAAAAACACTATGTAACAGTCGCCTACTTCGGTCACATATGAGGCTTAAGAAAAATAGGCCCTATAACCATTGGCTCGAGAGTCAGGGACACTATCTCTTGTGTTTTTCTACCTCAAGAACGGTCGGAGCCAATTCGGTTCGCTTGCGACATGAGATTAGAACCCGTTACAGCTTAAAGGCTACTACCAAAATATCCCCCACTCTAGAAAATAAGAACTTCCCCATACTTAGGTCTCGAAATACCCAAAATACACGAACGCCGTTAAAAACAGGGTCGGAACAATCCGTTAAGTTATTTTTTATGGGACAGTGGAACTTTGATCCATTTCAGATGGATCAACCTAAAACTCGCCTTATCTCAACATAACAATCATAAAACACACTCGAGAAAACTAAATTTGGAACTCACATGTCGACGCACTCGAGTATAAGGAGTAAATAAATTGATGAGCAACTCGAGTATTAAATAGGATAACTTGATAAATTCAATACTAATCAGTTTTAACAAAGGAAATAAGTTTAGACTCTAGAATTGAAGTTTTTGTCTGAACCATTGGGACACTCCAGCTGTCCACCTTTCCATTGAAGGTTCACTCTGGTTCAGTTCGAATAATTGTAATCTTCTCTCGTGATTATCTCGCCTCCTTTTTCAGGATAAGACGGCTCTACTCGTGTCTTATTTTGTATCTGGAAATTGCGAATAGCAATTTCCTGCTGTTTTCTTAAGTATTTTCCCGCACTTGTAAATTCGGTCGTTCTGTTTTTTCACTTTGTTTTTTCAGTTGTTGCGAGAAAACTGAGCATGACAGGCTCCATTCGAATTTTGAAAAATAAAACTTCACTCCAAAATCACGTATTTTCGTGTCCCTCAAGGTCAAACTTCCAGATATGACCGACTGGCACAACTATTTTGTTCTTAAATTTGGTCTGTTTACTGACTATTTGACTAAAAAACGGTATGAGAATATTAGTACGAGTAGTATAGATAGTAGTAATAATAGTATAATAACCCTACGGGGCAGTTCAATATCCGAAATCAGGTGCATAACTCGGAAATTTGCAAACCTATGGAGGGTCACTACAGTGCAAGCACTGTCGAGCACCCCACAGGTTGGTATCGTACTTTCTGTACCAAAAGGGATACACAATACGTTAAAATTACCAAGCAGTCGAATGTCGTTGTCCTTGAGACCCTTCCTACTGCTCCTTGACTTGCTTGCCGGATCAGTCTTCCACTCTAATACCGTGACACTTCTGGATTGAGCGCATTTTAGATTTGTGTGCTTAAATACTGAAATAACCCTACAGTACAGGCACCAGAAACAGTCCAAAATTTTGATTGTAACAATTCTGTTTGATATAAATGTCTGTAGCAAAAATACGTCTGTCAACAACAAACGGGAGGATGGGATCACATTTTATTTGGTGGGATGATTTCTACTGTTTTTTTTGCTTTCACTGTTTTTGGTTTTTTGGTGAATGTTTTAAATTATTTTGGCTTTTTCTGAGGTTCTATTCTACTTTTTCTTTGGTTTCTTGTATTTCTTTGAGTCGAGTCAACTTCATGACCACTAGGAAGGGTGACAGAATCCTCCCAATAGCCCTCCTGATTCTCGGGCATTGCTCCGTAACGATTGTAGCTGCACAATCGTTACAATTCGGAATGCTCTTCCGCTAATATCTTCGACTATAATTTCTGTCGTTTCTCTCGTTAGTCGCATATGACATTAGACCAGAATGGACAAAATGCAATCTCTGCAGATTTCGAATTTTTAGCAATAAACCTTCCGAGTTAGTGATTTTGAAGGATTAACGACATTATTCGGATGATTAGTAGAACGGTGAAGGTCAAGATGATATTCTGGTATTTTGAAATTTTAAATTTTCGAAGTGATGACGTAACATTTCTGAGAAACGTCAGAAATGGCCATTTTGGCAGAAAAGCTGAAAAGCAACAGAACAACATTAGCTGCGATAGCAAGAAGAACAAAAATTGTGATAGAAAAACGGAATTGACAGAGAACGTTCCGAGTTGCAACTATTGTGTCGCTACAAAAATTGCAAGGCCGTTGCGAGCAATTGGAAGACAGCCTTCCTGGTTACGGAAGAATCAAGTTTAACGTGCTTGTTCAGTGGATTCAAGAATCCGGAAGGGTTTCGGGACTGAGACTTTTATCCTTTTACATAAACTTTTAGCTTCCTGTCATGTCCTGAATTGAATTTAATTAACAACTGGATTCATTTTGATAAGGATGAGAAGCTAGGAGTTGAGAAAAAGGGTTGATCCATCTGCGATGGAGGTGATGATTTTTATCTACTGAACAAAAACAATCGTAATATAATAAATAGTAGTAGCCCTGTTTTTAGGAGTGACCTCGTGGTCTGGGGATACTGAGACCCAGCCATGAGCTCACTATTTCTGCATGTAATTTAGTTAATTTGAGTGTTTTGACCGAAGCCGAAAGCAGTAACGTTTTTTGTCGACCCGATGTTAGAAAAGACCACCGAAAAGTACTGGCTTGGTAGAGACGGTGAAAAGCATATAAAGCTCTGTTTAGACGTTAGCCAGTCGTCTTAGGACTTAGTTTTATTTTCCGTCGATATGTATCTTCCGGGCGATTGTTACATACATGTTTTTATGGCGCTCCTGGGTGTTATTCTTTTTTAACATCATGACCGGCAGAACCGTTAACGAGCACTCCGCGCCGAGCGGATGCTCACACTAACGCCCTTAATAGGCCTAAACAGCCGGGGCGGAAGGGTAGTTCGGAAGGCGGAAGCCTTCCGGATTACCGTGAATAGCTTTTTAACTTAGTTAAGACCAAAAATTATTACTTATATAGCCTATATTAATACTCCTATACCGTTTTTCAGTGAAAAACACAGAAATTAGACTGGTTTTTAGGGTCAAATTAGCGATATTTTGATCCCCCCACAAGTCGCGATTTTTGAGATATCGATACTTTTTGAAACGGAAAAAAGCGCTTAAGTAGTGTTTTACATCGTAACTGCACTACCATAACAGATAGAAACGGTTAAGTTTAGTTCGAAAGTGATTGGAACTATTTTGGTACCGAAAACCGAAATTTCGTGATTTTTGAGAAAACGAAACACTATAAATTCGGAAAATTTTTTGAAATCTTTGAGTTAGAACAGTAAAAATAGTTGTTCGGACAACGTCCACTAGTGAATCTACAAGTTTTAGAACCCGCTACCCGAAAGCCTTCCGGGTTACAGAGAAATCGAACTTAACGTGTTTGATTTGGTGGATTCATCAATCCGGAGGGGTACAGGTAGCATAGTTTTTCCCAAATTTTTTCAACTGAAGCGTTTTAGATCGGGTCTTTTGCATTGAACTAGAAGAGTATAGGCCTTCTGAGCTCGGATCAATAAATTTTAGGTCGAAAAGAACAGAATTGCGGAAAAAGTTAGGCGGAACCTATAAGAGAGAAATTTTTTGACTTTAGAAAAAAGACGTTTTGGTTAATAACTTTGGAGCTACTGAACAGATCCAGTTGATCTTGGTACCAATAGATCAGAAATTAGCTGAGCTTACTGACAGGGACAAAAGTTTTTCGGAAAAAAAAGCGTGAAAATTTTTTGAGATTGTTTTTAGCAAATTCCTCAATTTGGAAGGGTACACCCTTCACGTTTTATAAATTTTGTTCAGGAAAGCCCTTATACCCCTACCAAAAGGTAATAGAGGTTGAATAAAGTAACCCAGTTAATTCAAACAGCATAATAGCATCGCAGAACGTATCCGGAGGGGTATCGGTTGAAAGAAGGAATCTCCGAAAAGCTACCTTTACAAAACCGAAGGGCTCCCAATCCGGAGGGGTCAAAAGATTTTTTTTACAAAACCGGAGGGTCCGAATCTGGAGGGGACTTATAGTTGCTAACTCGGAGGGGTCCAAATCCGGAGGGGTTTTATATTAACTAACTCAGAGGGGTCCCAATCCGGAGGGGTCTAGATTTTGTTAGTCCGGAAGGGTCCTATTTGTGCCAATCCGGAGGGGTATTATTTTATTAAAGGACTTAGGTAGACGGAAGAAAGACTAAGGGGAGAGGTATTAGGTTATTAGCAGACATGCTAGGAATCAGTGACTGCACTGGTAACTTGCCTTTCAATAACAATCAGACCAAAACAAAACAGGTCCGAACTCGGATATTCGCGAAACTAAGTCTAAACTAAAAAGAGCGTAATTCATTGGTGTGGATTGAAACCCAATAGGTTTTTGTGAAAAATGACTGCCCTGAGGGTTTTAGTAGGTCTAGCTCGGGCAGTCCGAAGGCAGATAGGTAACACAGTACTCGGTGGGTGCAATAGACGCCCACTTGAGAAAATTACTGCCTTCAAAGTTTTGTCTGTTTGGTGCAGCACCAAGCAGGGAAAGCTTTTTCTTTAAAAAAAACAAGTTCGACTATTGTACTGTGACCGACTAAAAGTACAGGACACATACGTTTTTTTTATAGAGATATTCATATTCTGTCATTATATATTTTTTTTGTTTTTGATTTTAAATCAACATAAACTGTGCTTGATTGGGTAGTGAGTACACTATCTTTTAAATTGACTGATAACATCATATTGTGCTAGTTTCCAAATCTAATGACCGATAATCGGTTAGTGTGAATAAATTTTATACAAACTGTACTCTGGTAACATACAAGGATTCGAGGACACTATTTTATAGAATCTTGTGAAACTTATTTTGTTTTGTCATTATTATTGGTAGTCAAACTATAAGATCACTAGCAATCGAATTAAGTGTATAAGCATTAAGAAGTGACAAATAGAAGATGAGTCTAGACAAGTCAAGGATACCGAAACAAGGGAATAGCTCTAAGAAATTCATACCTGAAAAGCAAAGAAAAACGATGACCGATCTTTTTGTGGATTGGATCAAACGAGCCCGGACCGACAAAAAGGAAACGGTTTCAGGCAAAATGGTGGCAACGAGAAGTCAGAAGACCTCAGAAGAGCGAAAAGAACTGTTAGAAGTGGAGGTCAACACGGACCATGCCATGAACGACGACCAGGAAGTACATGGACCGCAAGGGAGAGGCAGAAGGCTGGCGAGTGAATCTACTCCGGTAGAACAAAGCCATGATTTTGCCACTTCCACCGGGACATTGGATCGAGAGGAGATGTCGGAACTGTCCGATATCTCAACTGAAATAGCGGCAACTAGAAGATCTCCGACAGACAACACTATGCTGGCAGGCGAAACTGAGAAACAAACAACGTCATCATCGTTCTCAGAAAGAATGAGGAACACCTTAGGAAACATCTTTCCATTCACCATGGGAGGGGGCGCAGGAAATGAAGGTGAATCCCAGGAGGAGGAGGACGAAGAAGAGCAAGGGGACTTTGGGTCTCAAGTCAGCCTCAATAGTTCGACCCAGGAGAATGAAGCATATGTCGGAAGAGAGACTGGAACCATGGACAAATTTGGTGTGGATAACGGGGCAGCACTAGAAGAAGCCTTAAACAACAGAGTGGACAGTTTAGGAGAACAAAATGAACAGATGTCCATAAGAATGAGTGAACTAGAAAGGGCAGTTCACATTGAAAGAGAAAGTCTGCGGGAAGAACTAAACCGCAATAGACAAGAAGTTGGCAGGAGCGAAAAACGCTTGAAAAAAAGAACAGACGAGCATATGGCGAAGAACTTGTCGCGAATGACAAGAGAAGCGGAACAGCGAGAGTTACGCTTAAGAGACGACATGGAGAAGTTAAGAGTGCAGCAAGAGCAGTCTCTTGGGACTCTTGACACAAAGATAGACGCGATGATGGAGAGGCGAACTCAGGCTATCATGGATAGGTTGGACGGGCTACTAAGCAGCAAGAGTGGACCAAAAGAAGGAGAACCGAACTCGGGAGGTCCCAGCAGGGAGCCGAGGGTGAACTTCAATGAACATCAAAAGAGGAAGACGTATGGATCCACTAGAGGCAGGGGCAGTTCATCAGGCTATGCCACAAGGGGTAATGGAACATGGGGCCCGAACAGTAGAGCAAGTTCAACGGGGAACAGACAGACCTCTAATGAACGACCAACGCAAGGCACACATGCGACTGGGAGAAGTGATTCCGGTAACAGAGGGCATGCGAGCCCGGGGAGGAGTCAAGTGGGCCAAGCGGGAAACACTCACGGCGATTCGGATTGCAGGGATGCACCGCGTACAGAGCCTTTGACCACAGCATTTGAACCCCTAAACAGGTCTTTGGAGACATTCCTTACAAGGTTATCCAGAACCAATGAACGCAGTGAGAAGTCCAGAAGAGTCTTTAAGAAACCAAGATGCTATAAAGATGAATCTGATGGCTGTATTGATATCTGGATAGAGGTAATGAAGCTGCATTTCGAGGAAGAGGACTTTTCGGAGAGACAGGAATGCAGTGCGCTCACCAGCAACTTGGAAGGGACAGCCCTGAACTGTGTCATGGCCGAGAAGCAATATCAGCGTGACACAGCTGAGAAAATCTTCGAAATCTTGTTGAACCGTTTCGGATCAGGGTTGCAGGGGCACCAAGCGATGATGCGCTTCGAGAAACGGAGGCAACGAGAAGATGAAACGATAGACAAATTTCTCGATGACTTGAAAATGCTGAGAAGACGCAACCAACCGGATGAGTCAAACCGAAGGATGAACCTGGCCGTAGCCTCAAAATTCATCGATGGTGTGAAGAATGATGAACTCCGAACGATGCTAGCAACGCATTACACACCACTATCAACCAATGCGCCAACACCAGAGGAGTTGAGGCTCAAGTCAAAAGAGTATCTTTTGTTGAAACCTCCTTCGAGATCTGGATACTGCAAGAACAATTATGGCAATTTTAACAACGGACCAGTAAACCAAGGGAACAACTGGTACAAACCGAGGGATGATATGGACAAGAGACGCTCTTGTGCCAATTGCAGTTCAACGGACCATCATGTGTCAGCATGCCCAACTTACAAAAAAGGCATGAAAGCAATATGGTTTAGCCTCGAGGACGAAGATGCGTCAGAAGTTGACCATGAGGATTTCATGAGAGGAGTAATAGCGAAATTCGGCCCGAGGTGTTTCTTTTGCAACTTGGAAGGTCATTTTAAATCAGATTGTCCGCAATTATGGGATGCAGTGGCAGAC
Organism: Symsagittifera roscoffensis; assembly: GCF_963678635.1. Lineage (NCBI taxonomy): Eukaryota > Metazoa > Xenacoelomorpha > Acoela > Convolutidae > Symsagittifera > Symsagittifera roscoffensis. The sequence goes on along the minus strand of NW_026971344.1, from coordinate 52,537 downwards.
ATCAAGCATCCAAGACATGAAGAAGCTTTGTCAGGAGTGAAAGCCAGCAAGGCTCGCCTTTTGAGTGAAGCGGAGGCACGCAGAAAGGATAAACCTCAAGAGCTGGCGGCAAAGAAAATGCAAGCGGTAACAGAGGAGACACGTGAACCGGAACCAGCAACTGCCGCTGATGACTTCAAGATCGATTATAGGGCAGCCGGGAGGGACGCTCTAAATAGAGTGCAGCAGAAACTGGTGACGAAAGAGATCGAACAAAAAGTGAAACTTGAACTGGAGAATGAGAAACTTCAGGAGCAACTGAATACCTTCGAAGCAACGGAGTTCGAAGAAACTAAAGCACCAAGCAGTTTGAGCGTGAAACTTAATGTGATCTCCGGTCAAAGGTTCGGCATGGTGCCCCAAGATAGCAAGATACAGTCGATAATCTCAGTGGCTGGACACCAGGTGATCAGAAATCTGAGTGAACCATCCGAGTTCACCTTGATGAATTTGGACACATATGCAGATTATCTGAGGCAGGTGGAGCCACGCACCGAGTCGAGAGCTGTGCAAGCACTACTAACGACGGGTGGCCCTCGCATGAAGAAACTTCATGGACGCTACCTAGAGGTCTATGGGCCGTATCAAGTGATGCTGAACGTGGATGGAATCAGTATCTACACCAGGACTTATGTAACAACAGATGATGACCAAATGGGGCAGATCTATTTAGGTGAAGAGGAGCTCAAAGTCCGCAGGATAGGCCATGACGCCATGATGGAACAAGACGCAGTACACATTGCGTATGAAGCAGATGTGACTGCACATCTGCTCGACACCAACGGAACAAAAATCGGAGTCACAGGGCTTCTGGACACAGGAGCAGTAGTGAGTGTGATGCCGATAAAAACTTGGGAAAGAATGGGCTTCACGCGGGAAGATCTAATTCCAACGAATCTCCGACTAGCCGCCGCCAATCGAGGAGCTATTTACGTACACCAATAACGGTCCTCCACATGGTAGAGAATTTGGACGACGCCGACCAATTCATCTTGGGCAGAGATTTTGTCAGGAATTTCGACGTGATGATCGACTTGAACAACGGTCTGATACGGATTAGAAACCCGGACCGGAAGTATGTTAAGAGACAAATTAATAGGATAATAACAGACGAAAACAAGGTACCAATTTTTTTGGATAGAAAAGTAAAACTACAACCAGGACAAGCTGTGGTAGCAATTTTTAGAATGAGAAATTTGAATTCGTTAAGTGATAGTAAACAGGTTTGCTTAGTACCGAATCCAAATAGTCAGACTTCGATGATTTTAGGCCGGAGCTTCTCGGTAACGCGAAACGGACTGTGTGTCAGTGTGTTGTTGAACACACTGGACACCACGGTTTCAATCCAGGGTTGAAAAAAGCTTGGCTACGCTTTGGCGATGAAGACCGACTATGAGGAGACACAAAACTTGAAGAAACATAGTGTGAAAGACTGTCCTTATCATGCCAATAAAGATAAAATTTTAAAGAGGATTCATGAATTAAAATCTATTCATAAATTGTTTTCAATGAAATCCGAAACGGACGATGGCTTATCAAGCTGCTCGAATTTTCCGGAACGCCCCTCGTCATATGAACTAGAATCTGACAAACCGGTTTTGCCAGAGATAGAACATTTAAAAGGGAAAATAGGTGAGGGAGATTTCGAAAAATTGCGGGACCTCCTAAATCAGAACGCCGAAGTATTTTCAAAACATAAGGCGGACATCGGTTGCTGTAATTTCGTCGAACACGAAATCGAACTAGAAGAGGGCGCCGTTCCCCATAGGGAAGGCGCAAGGCGAATGACGCCACATAAATCGGAAGCGTGCCGAGCGGAAATAGAAATGTTGCTTGAATACGACATGATAGAACCCTCGAAATCACCGTGGGCTTGCGGGGTAGTAATGGCGAAAAAGAAAGGGGGGCAGCTTAGATTTTGTTGCGACTTTCGTTACTTGAACGCGGTAACGATTAAAGATGCGTACCCGATACCGCGAATAGACGAGAGCCTATCTAAACTTGGTGACGCCAAGTTCTTCACCACATTGGACTTAGGTTCTGCCTTCTGGCAGGTCCCTCTGCGAAAGAAGGACAGAGAGAAAACCGGATTCGCGTGCGAATTGGGATTGTACCAGTGGAAGAGGATGCCCTTCGGCTTGTGCAATGCAACGGCCACTTTTCAAAGACTGATGGCTCAGGCTTTGACGAGAGTGACCAAGAAAAACGGGAATCTCGTGATGTGTTACGTGGATGACGTAGTCATAGCGACACCGACCCTGGAAGACCACATTGATAGGCTCGTTGAGGTCTTTGGATGCATGAAAAGAGCAGGATTAAAGTGCAAACCATCGAAATGTGAAATCCTTAGGGATTCGATTAAGTACCTAGGAAGAATGGTGGATAGGCATGGTGTGAGGCCGGACCCGGAAGCAGTAGAGGCTGTGTTGACATGGAAGGCTCCGAGAACGGACACACAGCTAATTAGCTTCCTAGGGTTTGCCAATTACTACCGGGACTTCATAAAAGGATATGCGGACAAGGTATACCCGATGCAGAAGCTGATGCGCAACAAGGGGAAAAAGTTCGAATGGAACGATGAGGCACAGGTTGCTTTCGAGAACATAAAACGGGAACTGTGCGAAGCGCCAGTGCTAGGCATGCCTACAGAAAAGGGTATGTATGTTCTTGACACAGACGCATCGGTAGTGGCCATCTCAGGAGTATTGCATCAAGAGCAAGAATGGAACGGAGGAACAGTCCTATACTCATTATTGGATAAAACGGTGCAGGTCACACCGCAAGTGATGCGGATGCTGGGTGTATTGTTAGAAAGAGAACTGACCAGAGATGACCCCGATTGGACAGCAGCAGTGGCATCGCTAACAGTCAGGGAGAAGGTGAAGATCATGCCGTCCAGACGACAGCACGAAGAAAACGAGAGGGATTGTAGGACAATAGTTCAGCAACTAGTATCCTCAATACCCCACGAGATTTTAACCAGTACTTCTTACGGACAGAAAGAACAGGGGGGCAGCAAGCAAAAGAAAACCGTCACCTTTGTGGACCAGGATAAGGAAGGTGAAAAGTTACAACAAAAACTGCTGCAGGACTATTTGTCCGGGGAGACGAATGATGAGAAAAACCAGCGATCACAAGATCAACACCCGGGAACAGAAAGTTTGTCCAGGGAGTCTGAGATAGACGAGAAAATTCCTGATGAGAAACAGGACCTAGAGAGCAAGGTTTTGTCCGGGGAGTTCAGATGGATGCGAAGAAGGCACAGACATGGTCTGGAGGAGCGTGAGGTATCCAGCACAACCTCTTCGACGGATGACGATTCCCGAAACTCAGGAGTGGACACCTATTCAGACAGGAACTCGAACTCGGGATCAGAACTGTCAGAACTAGCGATACACACACTACTAGTGGAAACTCGGGCAAGGGACCTGGACAGAGAGGTTTACCAGTATCCTGACAGCGATCGCTACCTTATACCAAGCGAAAGAGTCTTTGACAACGCGGCGGATGACTTGGAGACAATAGCGGTATCGAAACATTCGATAAGCCTGTTGCCGCAGAAAGAGGTAGTCAGGACTGATCTTCAGCCGTTTAAACAAGAAACACAGCCGTTGGCGAAGATTTGATGCGTGAAGATGGAAGAAACACACACCAGCCCAAGGAGCTGAATAGTCAGATGAGGGTCATGAAGACGTACTTGAAGGCGAGATACAGACTCCCGGATCTTCTCAGGGCGCAGAGAAATGATCGCATGACAAGCAACCTAAAAAGGTGGATCGAGAATGGTTCTCCGGATAAAGGGGACCTCGAGGAAGATAGTTATCGCATCCTGGGACAGTACTTCATGCAGAAGGAAGGGAGGTTATATTTTAACAAGGACGGGATCGTGGCTTGCAAAAGAAGAGAGGAAGACAGAGTCCTATACAAGTATAACGCGATAGTGTTACCGCAACTCTATCAGACAGAACTATTATTCACATGATCAGATGGGCCATCAGGGGATCGACAAAGTATATCAGAGGATCCTGAAGCGCTTTGAATGGCCTGGGATAAAAAAAGCATGCGAGAAGTGGGTAACAGCATGTCTGTCATGCCAACAGGTCAAGGATCCAAGGAAGTTGCGATTTCTTTTACAGTCGATCGAGTCGTCTGAATTCAACGAGGTGGTGCAGATAGATCACCAAAAGATATGCATGACAGACAATGGCTATAATCAGGTGCTGGTCATGATAGATCATTTTACGAAGTATGCAGAGGCCGTGCCCTGCATAACAGCCTCGGCGGAAGAGACATGCGACCACCTGATCAATACCTGGATAGCAAGACATGGTTGTCCGATGACGTTTCAATCGGATAATGGAACAGCTTATGTAGGAGAGCTTATGAGACGCTCACAGGTCGCTCAGGCTCACTTCACGACATACCACCCTCAGACGAATGGCTTAGTGGAAAAACAGAATAGGATGCTAGTGTCGAAGCTGAGAGTATATTGTTCCAGGTACATGACCGATTGGCACAGATACCTTCCACAGGTGATGGGGGCATATAACAGCACGCAACACTCCACCACTGGAGTCAGTCCACACATGATGCTAACTGGACACGAAAAGTCTTTACCCTTAACCTTCTTCTACCCAGAGTATGAGGGAAAGAAAACGTCTCCACAGGTCTACGTGAGGGATGTGATCAGACGCCAACAGGCGTTGAACGATTTGTGTAGAAGAAATACTCAGCAAGCACAGGCAAGGCAGAAGAAAAGATTCGACAAGAAAGCAGATGGTGCAAAGGCTTACTCGGTGGGAGACTACGTATGGGTATTTCAGAACGTTATACCACCAAAAGGGACGAAAAAGCTCCTAAAAAAATGGAGGGGACCCTTCATGATTACAGAGGTGCACCAGGAGGGGCGCTTTTACAGACTGAGTACTGGCAGACTGAGCCGCCCACTACGAGAACATCAAGCCACACAATCCATCGACAGAAGACTGGTGTATACCTGCGGACATGGAAGAAGAGGATTATCTAATGATGGATCCTGCTTGTGAGGTCAATGAAAAGGGCACCAGGGAGAAGAACGATGGAAACGAAGTCGTAGAGGAAGGTACGGATACAGCGCTGGACCTGGATCCAAACGAGGAGATCGAAGCGGACGATGAAACCTTACCCTACGCAGAGGAAGATTGGCAGGATCCCGAACAGAGAGAAGTTCCCAAGAACTTGGAACCGGATCTTCCGTTCAAAATACAGACTCGTCAGAAGGACGGGACGAGACCAAGTTGAAATACAATCCTTACGGTGACGACTTTGTAGTGGATAGGATAGATCTGAAGAAGATAGTGGAGGAAGTAGTGGGTCTAGAGGAAATAACTGTGTCACAAGACATTGACATAGTCGATGATCACGACGATGAGTGGGTTGACGACTGGTCGAAACCCGAGGTAGAATTCGACGACGAGCAACAGCAGTCATATGAACAAGACTTGACGAAGCTGCGTGTCTTAGAGTGGCTGAATGAAACGACCTCGGATCCAGAGGAGACCAGCGTCACGATTCAAGACGTAGATCGTGAAAGCATGAAATACATCAAGACTGAACGAGATGATCCTTCCTGGGCTGCCCAGGAAGGACGATTACTCATTCCAGCTTCTAACCTTGACTTGATACCCGGTATGCGATCGACGGGGACGTCGATGGATATTTTTGTCCGGGGAGTGGGGGTAGGACTTACCCACACTGAAAACTTGATAATAAAAAAATTAGTAGCAAAAAAATTAGAGTAGCAAGAGAAACAGGAGACTCAGAAGCAGAAACAGGCGAAGAACCTAAGAAACCTGACATAGGCAGGGTAGTTGAGTCATATTTTAACTTACCAAATGAATATTCAAGTAACGTAATACTGACAGACAGTGATTTTATACTCACAAATAGAACATGTGCGATAGCAATCACGGCAGACATGAGTTTTTGGGACAGCGTTAGCGGCAGATTTTAGGAGAGAATACAAAAACGTGGAATTCCTTTGGAAGCAAAGACCAGGGATAGGGGGCGTAGCAGCCTTACCTCCGGCGGTGTCGCAGATACCGGGACAGTACTTATGCTTCTTGGTAACGAGGGCGACAGAGAAGCAGCACTTGGACCCAGAAAACCTAGTCTTGTCTTTGACGAGGCTGAGGGACTTCCTTGTGGAAATGAACGTGAAGGAGCTCTCGCTTCCAGTGTACGATCCAAACAGAGGAAGACTGCATCCTCGGGAACTGTACGCGCTTGTACACGTGATATTCTCTGATACGAACATACAAGTGTATCTACTTAAGTATAGTCTGAGTGACGTGCGAGAGGGTGTTAGGCCAAAGACTGAGTTGTATGTATTATGTGTTATGTTATGTTATGTTATGTGTTATGTTTTTAAGATCCCGGGTAAGAAGGGGTTAGTGACCATGAACAACTGAATGGCGATCTTAGGAATAGATCCAAAGTTTGGACTGTCCAATCTTAGGTCGAATTCCAAAATTTTAGAGACCGATTGATTTTAATAAATTTTAGGATAAATATCTTTTTATCTGGACTGTTTTTAAGCAAATTTTAACGAGATATGTTGAGATGAGACTGACAAGTGTGACATTTGTGACTTCTTTTCTAGATCCTGATTGATCATTTAATTACTCACTTGAGTCAAAACCTTGGAATCGAATCGAATCAAATCAAATCTGAAGAACAGTATGGACAATTTCAACTTGGATGAATTGATGGACCTGGCAGAGGCACATGTAGGACCGATGATAGATGCGATCTATCGTCGGCTGATTGATCGAGACTTCGCTCTGGAGGACCCAGAGGTAGTCATGTTGCTGACCGCCCTGATCAACATCTTGGGGCATGACAACCGTGGGGACCGCCCCACGGAAGTCCTGTTGATGGCAGCATATGGAGAAAGGGGAGTACTAGACCGCCCGAACATGAGAGTGATGAGGTGGAGAAACGGGGCTCTCTCAGGGAGTCACTTGGCGAATGAGCCTGGATTGGGAAGTTCTAGGACTTACCAACCAGGTGAGATGCAAATGCCCTCCAAGCCCAAACCTGGGCTGACGAGAATGCATCAGGAGATGAACAGCGAGGCGGCCTCGTCTGGTTCACCACTGAGAGCAGCCGCGCCACCAAAAAGGGTGAAAGTAGCACAGAAAGTTCAGACGAACCAAACCATGCAAGATCTGGATAAGATGAACGATGAACTGAAAAGTACGAAAAAGGAGCTGGACGAGATGACCAAAAGTATGCTCCAGATGGAGGAAGATCGAGACATGTGGAGAAAGTTGTTTGAAGACTGCAACAAAAAGCAGGGTCAAGAAATTGAGCGCATGAGGCAGGATTACAAAGAGCGATCGGAACAGATGGCGTTGACAACGGCCGTGGAGAAAGTGATACCTGCAAGGGATATTCCTCGTGGGCAGTCCCCGATGGAGCTCTTGACGCCTCGAGAAATGAGTCAAACAACGGAGACACGGCTCCCAGCAGAGACAAATCGAGTAACAATCCCGGATCCTAGTGACACCTTTGGTGATCCAGTCGTGGAACAGACAGTGAGGAGGCTGATAGAGACAGCTGGACGACTGGTCGCTAACAAGAATGCGCCAGGTTCCGGGGTGACTGCACCCTATGGAACGATTGACGATACGGGCAGAGTACGACTCTCCCAGACCGTAATCAGACAGGGGATAAGTGACGTGACACCACTCATGGGGAGCTCGAGGGCCCCAGAGAGAAGAATACGGAAGATGCCAGCGAAGAAAGTGTCTCGCATAATAGACGTGCAAAAGAATAATCAATTGAAATATAATTTCACGGGAGTTCCGGAGACAGATCCGAGAGCTTGCTTCAATCGAGCGACTTGGAGCCCGGCAGTAAACCTGCAGCAACCACCGCTCGGGACATCTCATCTGATACTGGGAGACAGCTTGGTTAGAGTGCTGTCGAATTTGAGAACCTCGTGGGTCACCACGGTGATGGCCTTTGGAGGCGCGACGATAGCCCAGTTATATCGAATGGTGGAACTGATGAATCCAGGGAGGATCCCCAATGTGATGATCTTAGTTGGGACGAATGACATCTCCAGAGGTTCAGATGAGCAGGAAGCACTATGGGAGTCAATGATGGTGTGTTTGTTTACTACGCTCTGGCAGAAATTCAATTGCGCGGTACTGACCGTTTGCACTGTGCCAATGAATACGAGAAGCCTGACAGCATCAGGAAGAAGGCACAACGAGGGAGTCGTCAGATGGAACCTCGCAAGTCGGAACGCCGGAAGAATGATCCTCATGGACATCGAACATGAGTTGAGAGCTACGGATCAGGCCAGACTGACCACGGACGGCATCCACTTCGACAGTATCGAAGGACAAGCTTGGTTGAATCGAGTATTCCAAGAGCGGTTGGACGAACTAGAAGCGGAACTCTTTGACACAGGAGTGCTGAAGGAAGAAGGAACAGCGAGTGACGCGTTGATTACCACCTTTGTGCCTCCTAGCCTGGAAACACGCTTGGGTACGGTCCCGGCCGTCACGAACTACAGGCAGCAAAGCTCCAGCGAACCAGGTCAAAGGACAGACGTACAGGATCGATTGGGAGAAGCACCGATGAGGAGAACCATCCATCCTAGGAGAAGAATAGGACCTGTCAATCCAATCGAAGAGACAGCCGGCACGTCTAGATCGGACACTAGATCGGACACTAGATCGGAGACGACAAGTAACAGTCGAGAGGAGAGACGTCCGAGCAGAGGCTCGCTGATGTGGTCAAGACCCATACCGTCTCCCTGGCATGTATACAAAGACGAGCTAATGAAGCTGGATCTCCAGAGGGTAAGCTTCATTGAAGATGCAAGAAGGATGCTGAATGGAGCGACGCTATCCGTTAGCAGATTGTACTCGATAACCGGCGTAGACTGGTTGATAGCCTCTAGCATAAATTTCAGCTCCACGACGGCCTTGAGATTTGCTGACCTAGAGGGACTGCCCTCTAACAACACAATGGGGCCAGTGAATGCGAGACCATTGCAAGATGTGAGGTTGAATCATGATGAGGGGAATCGTGAAGAGAGACCAGGAAGATTCCTGACGACGAGAGCGCCGATTGGGCAACACGTGAAGATATTCAGGCAGCTGACGACACCCCCTGGTCATGTGAAGGAGAGAGTATACCCAAAGCTAGTGAATCAAGATGGTGATGCCCAAAGATATGGCGGATTGAAAGCGATAAAGAAAGATGAGACCATCTTCGCCGCCTATGACAAAGCAGAAATGAGGAAGGCCAAGATTATGGTAGTAGCGAATTCAGAGTTCGTGTACACCTCCAAGTCTCTGTTTTGGCAGGACGTCATAATGTTGGCAGCGGTCGACCTGGACCTACTGCAATCGATATCTCTGGCTATAGGGGTACAAAGGCAGACGGACATGAACCCAATTACGATTGTGTTTGCTGGCATCAATGACCATCTACACAGTAGAGGTTTTCTGAGCAGACTCAGAGATCCTACAACGGCAGAGAACGCTGTATGGCCCGCGATAAAAGATATCCTTGAGTCGATGGATGAAGTGGTGGATGCGGCGAAGGAGGGGTCATTCACCAAAGTGACGCCGAGAATAGTATTTGCGTTGTCTCCGGGATATGCACATCTCCCGGATGGACTGAAATTTGTGTATGCGATTGTGACCTTACTTTCGGAAGGAAAATATGATGTGATCATATCAGCCCCGAATCGCATGATAGAGATGGAGAACCTGAGGCCACTCAAGGCTGAACTGCCTGCAGTGTGGTCAGATATCTCAAACGCGATGAGAGGATTCAAGGACCATGCGCTACACATGTTAGTATTGGACGAGGTGCTGGGGTTGGAACTGTCCAATTTCAGTCGACAGCTCAAACTGAAACCAGGAGTATACGACGACCATCGAGTGATCGCGGCGATGTCCAACGACTTATGGTTCCGGACAATGGAAGTGGCAGGTGAAGACACAAGAAGGAAAAATTCACTAGAGACGAGATCTCATTTGGAGGCGATGGTTTTGAGAACCAAGCCGGAAGCCAACCAGTGGCTACACCTGAACCCTAGAATAGCGGCATTGGGTGCAGACGCTTTTGAGCAAGGCCCCCTGATGATCACAAAGATACATGCCTACTTGTTGAAGGAGGTGAACCTGGCGGAAAATGCCGGGGAAAAGACCGCTGAATTTGTGAACAGAATGTTTCAGATTACTCTGGAAACCTTCTGGACCCGGGAAGTGAAGGGACAGGAGGGCTTTGAACGGACAGGCAGCATGTTGGAAGGGTTGGGAGCCGGATGGACCGCGTCCTTCTTGGCAAAAGTCTACCCGAAAGTCTCGCACTACTTGATAAAAGAATTCCTCCAAGCAGTAGTGGAAGTGTCGATAGTGGAACTAATAGCCTTGTTCGTGCCATTTGGAGCAGAGAGTTTCGTGAAAGGACCGGCGATACTGCTCACTGATGGAATCCAGAACCTGCGGCTAGACGGACTTCTGACATTGATTGCAATTACCCACGGAAACTTGGGAGGACTGATGAAACTGACACGTTGTCCAGAGCAGATGAGAGAGAGAGTGAGGAACTTGGATATGAAGAAATCCACGGACTCGTGGAACAAGATAAGAGACCTGAGACACACTCTTATCCAGTATCTCATACAACAAACTCGCTTTGGAACGGGAGAAGACGAGACGATTGAAAGAGAGGAAGATGTTAGACGACATGTTGGAGGCATGCCGCTGTTAACCGATCTGAGCTTGGCTATGAGAACCGATCCCTTGGCGCTGATCAGAGGAGTCACGGAGTTTGTAACGGTGATCTATGGACCAGCAGTCACGTTTGCGTTCCCTGACGTTAAAGTGGAAGCATATAGGAGGTCGGTGCTGCACCTGAACCTCATATCAGCAGTGGACGGTAGTACACTGAACTGGTGTGAGCAGCACGCATTGCGGGAGCTCATGAGTAAAGATCTGTTGTTTACGAAAATATCGGAGCCAGAGATGACAGTCATCAATTTTGACGACCACTTCAGTGATCGCATGGGAGAAGTAGAAAGATGACACATTGAAGTGTTTCCGAAGCTTTGGAATCTGAGACCCTATGATAAAACGAATGGTGAAATAACCAGAGTGCCTCGTCTTACTGCAGCATATCATAAAGTGAGAGAAGAGACGAAGGACTGGGGCGATTACAAGAAGCTGCCGGAGGCAATCCCTGAATTCTCTCTGATAAGAAGGATGTTGCTCGGAGCAGTCTCCGTGGTACAAACTCCTAGATTGAGAGCATTCGAAACCATTGAAAGGAGAGTAGGGAATTTCGTGGGAACAATGGATCCATACTTTGTAGGGAGAAATGCCGCCGTGTTACAATACACACGATTTGCATATACGGATCAAGCAACGAGAAGGCGAATAAGCAACGCCGCGACCCCTAAGCCTGGGAAATTCGACGAGGAATGGACGGGATTAGGCTTAGCTCCGATGAGGATGAGAGGCAGGACCGAACTGCCTGAAGCCTCATTAATCCTGACTAGTGTGAAACAGGAGATGAAAGTGGGAGGAATATTGCAGACGAGAACCTTCCTAGCACCCTTCGGCTGTGAGGAAATCAAAGTGGTCCATGGAGAAGAGGAAGATAGATCGGCCGGTACATTGCTCATACCGAGATTCCCGGAAGAAGCCGACAATGATGAACAAGGACCCTCGAGCTCGAACAAGGATAAGTCAGAAGGAGATGACGGACAGGGAGGAAGCCGTCAAACCGAAGAACCCATGCAACAAGATCAAGCTGGAGGGGAAGACAACAGGGCATCGACAGGAGGAACATCCAGCCTGGATTTCAATATCTTCAGTGATCTTGAGAACAATGCAGATACGTTGGAAACGACTGAGCCAGCGGATGAAGGCATTTCGACACTGGAGCCTCCGTCAGCCTTTATGGAAATGAAACGGAATTTGCCGGAGAGCAGTTCTCCTGGCAATTCAAGAAATAACGACCAGAGAATCCTCATGGAATCACCTAGGAGGAGAAGAATAGAGGCCTCAGCCAGAGAACCTTTCTTGGGAGCGCTGCCCGAAGAAGAATGGGAAGTACATCACCGAGACCATGAGAGTAGGACGGGATGCAAATTGGACAGAGTGGCGTTTATGGAAGAAGTCTGGACCGTGGTTCAGAGCTATGCGACCCAGTCCATTCTGAAAACGGGTCTCAACCAACCCTTGATGAGGGAAGTCCTTGACAAGCTTGATGATTGTGAAGGGAGACAGAGTGAGTTGTTGATCGACTCGGCCACTGATGAAAGTGAAGCGAATTCTCCCATCAAGATGACACCGCAGGACGATAAAGGAGAGGTGGTGTATCTGTCAAGAACCAGGAGAGGGACGATGCGATCAAAGTTGGTGATTGATAAAATCAATGCGATGAAAGGAAGTTAGGCAGCAGAGTGATGCCGAGGAGAGTCGGAAAGACGAAGGTGGATTCAGAGATATCGATGAAAGCTGTTAACTCAGCTAAAAGGAAACGAGTCGAGGAGGTCATGGATTTGGGGCAAGGTGATTATCAACTGCCTGGCACAGCTAAAATGTAAACTGATATAGCGATGGTGCCACCCATTCTCATGGCGGGGATAAAGTCAACAGGTTATAAATCCAGAAGGAGTGACCGCACTCTGACTGGAGCAACCTTGGAAATGGAAAAACTCAGTCAATGTGGAGAGAGCGAAATGAAAGACTTTAAGCCATCTCCCATGAATCACGGAAAGGGAAGTGTCGAAGGACAACTAATACCAGTGGAATATAACCGACTAACAGTGTCGGAGACTGTGTCGATAGATGAACCCACCGGTGGATACATGGAGATGTTAGAATACCGAAACTCGGCTAGAGGGTATGTGATGGCCCTGGAAGACGAAAAAGCCATGGAGGGTTATCTGGAAACGATGTTGCAAGGGACCACCCTCAAGCAGAAGGCGTACGGGACTTTAGCGTCGTCTGACATACAGGCAGAAACGATGGAGCAATTGGTGAGCCTTCCATGGAAAGCAGTAGTATAAAGGTATTTCGAAGAAGAAATGAGGACTACGCCAAGAGTACATGCTCTAGTGGCAGTACCTTACGTAAGAACAGAGTTACAACTCAGGTTCGCCTGGTGCATGATGGGACTGACTCGCGAATAATATGATTCAGAAGATAGGAAGAGGTCAAAAGAGGAGAAGGTTTTCCTTATGACGAACCTGAGGGATCTGATAGTCCAAGAGGGAGCAGCAGTAGCTAGTGCGAAGCGGAGAGACGCTCTCTGTTTCATTCGATTCCTGATAGAGCAGATTTCAGTACCTGCATTGAACACTTGTGTTAAGATGTTGAGGGAAGGCGATGCGCGAGCGAAAGCCTTATTCTTGCTAGCACTGCTGGATATGCAGCAAAGTAAACCGATGAGGGTGAACATGAAAGAACCCGAGGAATTAGAACCCATGAAAAAGATAGACGAGATCAGGAGATTCTCAAACAAGGAGCTGAGACTCACTAAAGAATCTATGGGAGCATTGCCGAAATCCAGTGAATACTGTGGACCGATCAAGAAGAAATCGTATAGCTACGTATCCGGAATCATAGGGATAGCGTACAACCCTTTCCTGAGTGAAGACATACGCGATTGCTTCTTCGATTACGAGCAGGCGGTGTTACTAAGATTCTGGACGTCCAGAATTGTAACGATTAAGAGCGTTAACAATCCACAGGCCAAATAGGGACTGGTCTTGGAAGAAGAGGTGACTGCACCTTCCGTACCAAAATCTGATAAAAGAGTGGAGTTTGGATTGGGATTCTCAGATGAATTACTGAGAACGAGTTTGATGGCAGTGTGGGAATTGATGAGGCCATCATGGTGTCCTAGTCCCAACGCTGACTCAATATTGCGAGCGACACAAGACGTGCAGAGGGAACTGAATGCAGACTGTAACCTGCGTGACCTCAACATTATATATAATATGATGATAACGGCCTCTAGGAGCAACAGAGAAGATAACGTGGAGTTGCCTGGCTGGGGACCAGAAGACTGGGTCAAACCTGGTAGCTGTCTGGCGGAAGTCTGTGGACTGGAGGGTCACGTTTGTGGAGGTCTGGACTGTGTGAAGACCCTGGAGAGACAACACAAGCAATTGACGGTATTGTTTGGAAATGTCGTGATGAAAGAAAGAACAGAAACTGAACTGATAGCAGATTGCCATGGAGGAACCGAGGTGAATCTAGTGACTGCACTAGGATTCTACAGCATCTTTGGTTCTTTAGAGTCACTATTGAATCTAGAACAGAAACATGAGATGGTCACAGCCATCAGTGTAGAAGTATTCCCAGGAGTTCTGCAGACTGAGCAGAAATACATAGGAAATGGAGGGAAGCAATCGAGACGGAAATGAACATCAGACACAGTGAGACTTATTGTAGACCATCAGGAGCACGATATTTGGTGGGTTCAACATTGGCTCCAATGTGTAAGAGCAGATACCCTGTAAATTTCGTAGCTGTGGACGTAAAGAGTACGAGAACGATCGTGGATCAAGCCTTCTCAGTGCCGAAGTGTGTGAGACTGGCGAGAATGTCCGAGAAATCTTACGAGTTGCTATGTAAGATGTTCTCAGCAGTTCCTGAGAGAACCAAGGAAGATTTGGAGTCAATACTAGGAAAGAAGTTCATGGGATATGTGAGCGGTAACTTCAGTGACTTTGAGAGACAGAAACAGAGAGGATCAACTGTCACAGATTACAAGGCAGTAGATGAGAATGATGAAGTCCACCGAGTGATGATGGAAGTGGAACCATTACTGGAAGCTTCGGGAAAACGTAATTGGAGGAGCATCATGTTGACACATGACGAGTTTCCTTGCCACTGCTTGCTGCAGACCTGGTGGTATCCAAAGCGTAGTAATCTGATGTTGATCTGGGACTCTGGAGAGCTGCTCTCCATGGGTTTACCAGATTCATCACAGCCCATAACAATAGTGATAGTGGGAGTTATGATGGCGATACGATGGCTGGAGGCTCATGTGAGAGAAAATAATAGACAGGAGGCACCGACGAGAGAACAGTTGCGGAAATTAGATTGTCTAAAAGATTTAGATCTTTTTGAGACAATGTGCAAAGTTCTAAACATTCCGATGGAAGTGAAGAAGATATGGGCAAGGAAACGATTGATGCCATGGTTCAGAGCTAACATGACTGCATGGTTGTACGAATATGCGAAAAAGCATATGTCGAAGCACGGCAGGGTGTACAGTGAATATCAGCTGTACATTGGAGCAGGAGCTTTCAAGCGAGCTCTCGTGACTCATCGGACTGCAGTGACCACCGCTGTGAAAAGAATTTCCAGGACGAGTGAACGTAGTGGAAAGGAGAAGGCAGAGATGTTAAAGGAAGATTTGGAGAGAAACGTGACGTTGTGTCTCCACAACAGCTTCTGCAGGAACAGAGAGTCTAACGTTGATCCCCTACCTTGTTGCAAACAGAGGGTAGAAGAGCAGAAGTGTTGGAGGACGGCTTCCAGCAGCGTCAGGATAGCTAATGACGTGTTGCAGGATACGGAGACTGAGAGTGCAGAGTCAGTATCACAGGAGGAAGAAATGGAACATTGACGAATGACCGAAAAACAAGATGCAAAAAGAGATGAAATTAGAAGAATTTAGAAGTTTTAGAACTTCTAAACGACGAAAAAAGAAGAGAACAAGGGAGTGATGAAGAAAAAGTCAAAACTCAGAATTGTTTTATTTGTGTGAAAAAACTCAAGTGAGAAACCAAGCAACCAAGTTGTAATTGAAAACTGAAACATTTAGTTGAGTTTTGAAATTGTTGCATTTATAAATTTGCATTTTGGTTTTAGTTGAGTGGCTTTAGAGACGCTCAATTACTATTTATTTAGAAAGGCTAGAGTGAAGGAGTATATTTAAATATTCCAGCCTACATGACTGTTTTTAATCAGCTAGGAGAACTGATCACTTTGTGGTGACATGAAAGGCTTGGGTAATCTCTCGAAGAGGGAGATTGTTTCATTGTTCTTTCTAACCACAGAGTTTCTTAGTTTTAATTGTCAGGACAATAACAAGCAAGAATTCCGAAGGGAAAAAGCATAGTAGGATAATTTTAGCTTGTTGGTTGGCAGGACTGTCCTGCAAACCAACACCTTTTAAATCTAAGAGAAAAAGTTTTAATCGGAACATTGAAATTGGAAGTCGGAAAATATGTTTTATCTTAGGTCATATCCTCTATGTGCAGATTAATGAAAGAATTTGAAGGCTATAGTGATGTGGTATGATGCCATTTATATTCTACAGTGAGTCGATGTGACCTGGATAAAAGTAATTTCGTGTATATTGTAAATTCTGTTCGATGACACTGTATCTATTTTACGAACATTGCGTGATTCAATGAGGACATTGACCGGGCTGTCCGGGGAGTATATGACATTCGACCAGAATGGACAAAATACAATCTCTGCAGAATTCGAATTTTTAGCAATAAACCTTCCGAGTTAGTGATTTTGAAGGATTAACGACGTTATTCGGATGATTAGTAGAACGGTGAAGGTCAAGATATTCTGGTATTTTGAATTTTTAAATTTTCGAAGTGATGACGTAACATTTCTGAGAAACGTCAGAAATGGCCACTTTGGCAGAAAAGCTGAAAAGCAACAGAACAACATTAGTTGCGATAGCAAGAAGAACAAAAATTGTGATAGAAAAACGACAACGAATCACGGAATTGACAGAGAACGTTCCGAGTTGCAACTAATGTGTCGCTACAATAGTTGCAAGGCCGTTGCGAGCAACGGTGAAGGGTGGAAGACAGCCTTCCGGGTTACGGAGGAATCAAGTTTAACGTGCTTGATTCAGTGGATTCAAGAATCCGGAAGGGTTTCGGGACTGAGACTTTTATCCTTTTACATAAACTTTTAGCTTCCTGTCACGTCCTGAATTGAATGTAATTAACAACTGGATTCATTTTGATAGGGATGAGAAGCTAGGAGTTGAGGGAAAGGGTTGATCCATCTTCGATGGAGATGATGATTTTTATCTACTGAACAAAAACAATAGTAATATAATAAATAGTAGTAGCCCTGTTTTTATGAGTGACCTCGTGGTCTGGTGATACTGAGACCCAGCCATGAGCTCACTATTACTGCATGTAATTAAGTTAATTTGAGTGTTTTGACCGAAGCGGAAAGCAGTAACGTTTTTTGTCGACCCGATGTTAGAAAAGACCACCGAAAAGTACTGGCTTGGTAGAGACGGTGAAAAGCATATAAAGCTCTGCTTAGACGTTAGCCAGTCGTCTTAGGACTTAGTTTTATTTTCCATCGATATGTATCTTCCGGGCGAATGTTACAGCACTTCTGTGTTATATCAGCGAAAATAGTTGTTCTAAGTTTCGCGGTTTTTCAGTGTTCGCGATAAAAAATTGTCACGTGTCTTCACAAACCAACGAATTTTTAAATTTGTAACATTCGCCCGGAAGATACATATCGACGGAAAACAAAACTAAGTCTTAAGACGACTGGCTAACGTCTAAACAGAGCTTTGCATGCTTTTCACCGTCTCTACCAAGCTAGTACTTTTCGGTGGTCTTTTCTAACATCGGGTCGACAAAAACGTTACTGCTTTCGGCTTCGGTCAAAACACTCAAATTAACTAGATTACATGCAGAAATAGTGAGCTCATGGCTGGGTCTCAGTATCCCCAGACCACGAGGTCACTCCTAAAAACAGGGCTACTACTATTAATTATATTACTATTATTTTTGTTCAGTAGATAAAAATCATCATCTCCATCGAAGATGGATCAACCCTTTCCCCCTACTCCTAGCTTCTCATCCTTATCAAAATGAATCCAGATACTAATTAAATTCAAGTCAGGACATGACAAGAAGCTAAAAGTTTATGCAACAGGATAAAAGTTTCAGTTCTTTTACCCTTCCGGATTGATGAATCCGCTGGATCAAGCTCGCTAATTCTGATTTTCTCTTAATCCGGAAGGCCGTCCTTCACCCTTCACCGTTGTTCGCAACGGCCTTGCAACTATTGTAGCAGCACAATAGTTGCAACTCGGAGTGTTCTTCTGTTATTCTGTAACTCGTTGTCGTTTTCCGATCTCAATTTCGTTGTTGTTGCTAGCGCAGCTAATGTTGTTCTGTTTTTCTTTCTCGTTTTAGTCAAAATGGCCGTTTCTGACGTTTCTCAGAAATATGACGTCATAATTCGAATTTTTGAAATTTTAAAATACCAGAATATTCTAGCCCTCACCGTTTGGCCAATCGTTCCAATAACGTCCTTAATTCTTAATAATCATCAATCCGGAAGGCTTACTGCTAAAAATTCGAAGTCTGCATAAATTGCATTTTGGCCATTCTGGTCGAATGTCACATACTCCCCGGACAGTCCCATCAATGTCCTCATTGAATCGCACAATGTTCGTAAAATGGTAAAAGTGTCATCGAACAGAATTTATAAAATGCACGAAATTACTTTTATACACGTCACATCGACTCACTGCAGAATATACATGGCATCATACTACATCACTATAGCCTTCAAATTCTTTCATTAATCTGCACATTGAGGATATAACCTAAGATAAAACATATTTTCTGACTTCCAGTGTCAATGTCCCGATTAAAACTCTTTCTCTCTGATTTAAAAGGTGTTGGCTTGCAGGACAGTCCTGCCAAACAACAAGCTAAAATTATCCTACTATGCTCCTTCCCTTCGGAAATCTTGCTTTTTTATTGTCCTGAACATTAAAACTAAGAAACTTTGTGGTTAGAAAGACCAATGTAACAACCTCCCTCTTCAAGAGATTACTCAAGTCTTTCATGTCACCACAAAGTGATCAGTATTCCTAAGTGATTAAAAACAATCATGCAGGCTGGAATATTTCAATATACTCTTCTCTTAAGCCTTTCTAAAGCCACTTCTGCTAAAATCAAAATGCAAATTTATAAATGCAACAATTTCAAAACTCAACTAAATGTTTCAGTTTTCAATTACAACTTGTTTGCTTGGTTTCTCACTTGAGTTTTTTACACACATAAAACAATTCTGAGTTTTAACTTTTCTTCATCACTCCTTTGTTCTCTTCTTTTTTCGTCGTTTAGAAGTTCTAAAACTTCTAAATTCTTCTAATTTCACTTCTTTTTCATCTTGTCTTTCGGTCATTCGTCAATGTTCCATTTCTTCCTCCTGTGATACTGACTCCGCACTTTCGGTTTCCGTTCTTGCTTTCATCACTACATTTCCAAACAATACTGTCAATTGCTTGTGTTGTTTCTCCAGGGTTTTCACACAGTCTAGACCTCCACAAACGTGACCCTCCAGTCCACAGACTTCCGCCAGACAGCTACCAGTTTCGACCCAGTCTTCTGGTCCCCAGCCAGGCAACTCCACTTTATCTTCTCCGTTGCTCTTAGAGGCTGTTATCATCACATTATATATGATGTTGAGGTCACGCAGGTTACAGTCTGCATTCAGTTCCCTCTGTATGTCTTGTGTCGCCCGTAATATTGAGTCAGCGTTGGGACTAGGACACCATGATGGCCTCATCAATTCCCACAATGGCCATCAAGCTCGTTCTCAGTAATTCATCTGAGAATCCCAACCCAAACTCCACTCTCTTGTCGGATTTTGGTACTGAAGGTGCAGTCACCTCTTCTTCCAAGACCAGTCCCAATTTGGCCTGTGGATTGTTAACGCTCTTGATCGTTACTATTCTGGATGTCCAGAATCTTAGTAACACCGCCTGCTCATAATCAAAGAAGCAATCGCGTATGTCTTCACTCAGGAAAGGATTGTACGCTACCCCTATGATCCCGGATACGTAGCTATATGACTTCTTCTTGATCGGTCCACAGTATTCACTGGATTTCGGCAATGCTCCCATAGATTCTTTAGTGAGTCTCAGCTCCTTGTTTGAGAATCTCCTGATCTCGTCTATCTTTTTCATGGGTTCCAATTCCTCAGGTTCTTTCATGTTTACCCTCTTTGGTTTACTTTGCTGCATATCCAGCAGTGCTAGCAAGAACAAGGCTTTCGTTCGCTCATCGCCTTCCCTCAACATTTTAACACAAGTGTTTAATGCAGGTACTGAAATCTGCTCTATCAGGAATCGAATGAAACAGAGAGCGTCTCTCCGCTTCGCACACGCTACTGCTGCTCCCTCCTGGACTATCAGATCCCTCAGATTCGTCATAAGGAAAACCTTTTCTTCTTTTGATCTCTTTCTTTCTTCTGAATCATATTCTTCGCGAGTCAGTCCCATCATGCACCAGGCGAACCTGAGTTGTAACTCTGTCCTTACGTAAGGTACTGCCACGAGAGCATGTATTCTTGGCGTAGTCCTCATTTCTTCTTCGAAATACCTCAATACTACTGCTTTCCATGGAAGGCTCACTAACTGCTCGATCGTTTTTGCTTGTACGTCAGACGACGCCAAAGTTCCATACGCCTTCTGCTTGAGGGTGGTGCCTTCAAACATCATTTCCAGATAACCCTCCATGACTTTTTCGTCTTCCAGGGCCATTACATACCCTCTAGCCGAGTTTCGGTATTCCAACCACTCCATGTATCCACCGGTGGGTTCATCCATCGACACTGTCTCCGACACGGTTAGTCGGTTGTATTCCACTGGTGTTAGTTGTCCTGCAACACTTCCCTTTCCATGATTCATGGGAGATGGCTTGAAGTCCCTCATTTTGCTCCCTCCACATTGGCTGAGTATTTCCATTTCTAAGGTTGCTCCAGTCAGAGTGCGGTCACTCCTTTTGGACTTATAACCGGTTGACTTTATCCCCGCCATGAGAATGGGTGGCACCATCGCTATATCAGTTAATATTCTATCTGTGCCAGACAATTGATAATCACCTTGCCCCAAATCCATGACCTCCTCGACTCGCTTCCTTTTCGCTGAGTTACCAGCTTTCATCGATATTTCTGAATCCACTTTCGTCTTTCCAATTCTCCTCGGCATCACTCTGCTGCCTAACTTCATTTTCATCGCATTGATTTTATCAATCACCATTTTCGATCGCATCGTCCCTCTCCTGGTTCTTGACAGGTACACCACCTCTCCTTCATCGTCCTGCGGTGTCATCTTGATGGGAGAATTCGCTTCACTCTCATCAGTGGCTGAGTCGATCAATAACTCACTCAGTCCCCCTTCACACTCATCAAGCTTGTCAAGTACTTCTCCCATCAAGGGTTGATTGAGACCTGTTTTGAGGATGGACTGGGTCCCATAGCTCTGAATCACGGTCCAGACTTCTTCCATAAACGCCACTCTGTCCAGCTTACATCCCGTCCTACTCTCGTGGTCTCGGTGATGTACTTCCCATTCTTTTTCGGGCAGCGTTCCCAAGAAAGGTACTCTGGCTGAGGCCTCTATTCTTCTCCTCCGAGGTGATTCCATGAGGATTCTCTGGTCGTTATTTCTTGAATTGCCAGGAGAGCTGCTCTCCGGCAAATTCTGGTTCATTTCCATAAAGCCTGACGGAGGCTCCAGTGTCGAGGTGCCTTCATCCGCTGGCTCAGTCGCCTCCAACGTATCTGCATTATTCTCAAGATCACTGAAGATGTTAAAATCCAGGCTGGATGTTCCTCCTGTCGATGCCCTGTCGTCTTCCCCACCAGCTTGATCTTGTTGCATGGGTTCTTCGGTTTGACGACTTCCACCCTGTCCGTCATTTCCTTCCGACTTATCTTTGTTTGGGCTCACTGGTCCTTGTTCGTCATTGTCGGCTTCATCCTGAAATTTCGGTATGAGCAGTGTACCGGCCGATTTATCTTCCTCTTCTCTATGGACCACTTTGGTTTCTTCACAGCCGAAGGGTGCTAGGAAGGTTCTCGTCTGCAGTACTCCTCCCACTTTCATCTCCTGTTTTACACTAGTCAGGATCAATGAGGCTTCAGGCAATTCTGTCCTGCCTCTCATTCTCATCGGAGTTAAGCCTAGTCCCTTCCATTCCTCATCAAATCTTCCAGGCTTGGGAGCAGCGGCGTTGCTTATTCGCCTTCTCGTCGCTTGATCCGTGTATGCAAATCGTGTGTACTGTAACACGGCGGCATTTCTCCCCACGAAGTATGGATCCATCGTTCCCGAGAAATTCCCTACTCTCCTTTCATTGGTTTCGAATGCTCTCAACCTAGGAGTTTGTACTACGGAGACTGCTCCGAGCAACATCCTTCTTATTAGAGGGAATTCAGGGATTGCCTCCGGTAGCTTCTTGTAATCGCCCCAGTCCTTCGTCTCTTCTCTCACCTTCTGATATGCTGCAGTGAGACGAGGCACTCTGGTTATTTCACCATTCGTTTTGTCATAGGGTCTCAGATTCCAAAGCTTTGGAAACACCTCAATGTGTCCTCTTTCTACTTCTCCAATGCGGTCACGGAAGTGATCGTCAAAATTGATGACTGTCATCTCTGGCTCCGATATTTTTGCAAACAACAGATCTTCACTCATGAGCTCCCGCAATGTGTGCTGCTCACACCAGTTCAGTGTACTACCGTCCACTGCCGATATGAGGTTCAGGTGCAGCACCGACCTCCTATATGCTTCCACTTTAACGTCAGGGAACGAAAACGTGACTGCTGGTCCATAGATCACTGTCACGAACTCCGTGACTCCTCTGCCAAGGGATCGGTCCTCATAGCCAAGCTCAGATCCGTTAATAGCGGCATGCCTCCAACATGTCGTCTAACATCTTCCTCTCTTTCAATTGTCTCGTCTTCTCCGGTTCCAAAGCGATTTTGCTGCAAGAGATATTGGATAAGAGTGTGTCTCAGGTCTCTTATCTTGTTCCACGAGTCCGTGGATTTCTTCATATCCAAGTTCCTCACTCTCTCTCTCATCTCTCTCTCATCTGCTAGTCGCAGGTTCTGTATTCCATCCGTGAGCAGTATCGCCGGTCCTTTCACGAAACTCTCCGCTCCGAATGTCACGAACAAGGCTATTAATTCCACTATCGATGCTCTCACTACTGCTTGGAGGAATTCCTTTATCAAATAGTGCGAGACTTTCGGGTAAACTTTTGCCAAGAAGGACGCGGTCCATCCGGCTCCCAACCCTTCTAGCATGCTGTCTGTCCTTTCAAATCCCTCCTGTCCTTTCACTTCCTGGGTCCAAAAGGTTTCCAGAGTAATCTGACACATTCTGTTCACAAACTCAGCGGTCTTTTCTCCGGCATTTTCCGCCAGGTTCACCTCCTTCAACAAGTAGGCATGTATCTTCGTGATCATTACGGGGCCTTGCTGAAAAGCATCTGCACCCAATGCCGCTACTCTAGGGTTCAGGTGTAGCCACTGGTTGGCTTCCGGCTTGGTTCTCAGAACCATCGCCTCCAGATGAGCTCTCGTCTCTAGTGAATTTTTTCTTCTTGTGTCTTCACTTGCCACTTCCATTGCTCGGAACCATAAGTCGTTGGACATTGCCGTGATCACTCGATGGTCGTCGTCTATTCCCGGTTTCGGTTTGAGTTGCCGACTGAAGTTGGACAGTTCCAACCCCAGCACCTCATCCAATACTAACATGTGTAGCGCATGGTCCTTGAATCCTCTCATCGCGTTTGAGATATCTGACCATACTGCAGGCAGTTCAGCCTTAAGTGGCCTCAGGTTCTCCATTTCTATCAAGCGATTCGGGGCCGATATGATCACATCATATTTTCCTACCGAAAGTAAGGCTACCATTGCATACACAAATTTCAGTCCGTCCGGGAGATGTGCATATCCCGGAGACAACGCAAATACTACTCTCATTGCCACTTTATTGAATGACCCCTCCTTCGTCGCATCCACCACTTCACCCATCGACTCCAGGATGTCTTTTATTGCTGGCCACACTGCGTTTTCTGCTGTTGCAGGATCTCTGAGCCTGCTCAGAAAACCTCTACTGTGTAGATGGTCATTGATGCCAGCAAACACAATCGTTATTGGGTTCATGTCTGTCTGCCTTTGTACCCCTATAGCCAAAGACACTGATTGCAATAGGTCTAGGTAAACCGCGGCCAACATTAAGACGTCCGGCCAAAACAAAGACTTGGAGGTGTACACGAACTCTGAAATCGCTACTACCATGATTTTGGCCTTCCTCATCTCTGCTTTATCATAGGCGGCGAAGATGGTCTCATCTTTCTTTATCGCTGTCAATCCGCCATATCTCTGGGCATCACCATCTTGGTTCACTAGTTTTGGGTACAATATCTCCTTCACATGACCAGGTGGTGTCGTCAGCTGCCTAAATATCTTCACGTGTTGTCCAATCGGCGCTCTCGCCGTCAGGAATCTTCCAGGTCTTTCTTCACGATTCCCCTCATCATGGTTCAATCTCACATCTTGCAACGGTCTCGCATTCACTGGTCCCATCGTGTTGTTAGAGGGCAGTCCCTCCAAATCAGCAAATCTCAAGGCCGTCGTGGAGCTGAAATTTATGCTAGCGGCTATCAACCAGTCTACGCCGGTTATTGAGTATAATCTGCTGACGGATAGCATCGCTCCATTCAGCATCCTCCTTGCATCTTTGATGAAGCTTACTCTCTGTAGGTCCAGATTCATTAGTTCGTCTTTGTATATATGCCAAGGAGACGGTATGGATCTCGACCACAACAATGAGCCTCTGCTCGGTCTCTCCTCTCGACTGGTACTCGTCGTCTCCGATCTAGTGTCCGATCTAGATGTGCCTGCTACTTCTTCGATTGGTTGGTTGACAGGTCCTATCCTTCTCCTAGGATGAATTGTTCTCCTCATCGGTGCTTCTCCCAACCGATCCTGCACGTCTGTTCTTCGACCTGGTTCGCTGGAGCTTTGTTGCCGGTAATTCGTGACGGCTGGGACCGTACCCAAGCGTGTTTCCAGGCTAGGAGGCACAAAGGTGGTAATCACCGCATCACTCACCGTTCCCTCTTCCTTCAGCACTCCTGTGTCAAAGAGTTCTGCTTCCAGCTCATCCAACCGTTCTTGGAAGACTCGATTCAACCAAGCTTGTCCTTCGATACTGTCGAAGTGGATGCCATCCGTGGTCAGTCTGGCCTGATCCATGGCTCTCAACTCATGTTCAATGTCCATGAGGATCATTCTTCCGGCATTTCGATTTGCTAGGTTCCTCAAGATGTTGTTCCATCTTATGACTCCCTCGTTGTGCCTTCTTCCTGATGCTGTCAGGCTTCTCGCGTTCATTGGCACAGTGCAAACGGTCAGTACCGCGCAACTGAAATTCTGCCAAAGAGTAGTGAACAAACACATCATCATTGACTCCCACAGTGCTTCCTGCTCGTCTGAACCTCTGGAGATGTCATTCGTCCCAACTAAGATCATCACATTGGGAATCTTCCCTGGATTCATCAGTTCCACCATCCGATATAATTGGGCTATCGTCGCGCCTCCAAAGGCCATCACCGTGGTGACCCACGAGGTCCTCAAATTCGACAGCACTCTGACTGAGCTGTCTCCCAATATCAGGTGAGATGTCCCGAGTGGTGGTTGCTGCAGGTTCACAGCCGGGCTCCAGGTAGCTCGATTGAAGCAGGCCCTCGGATCTGTCTCCGGAACTCCCGTGAAATTATACTTCAACTGATTATTCTTCTGCACGTCTATTATACGAGACACTTTCTTCGCTGGCATCTTTCGTACTTTCCTCTCTGGGATTCTCGAGCTCCCCATGAGTGGTGTCACGTTACTTATCCCTTGTCTGATCACGGTCTGGGAGAGTTGTACTCTGCCCGTATCGTCAATCGTTCCATAGGGTGCAGTCACCCCGGAACCTGGCGCATTCTTGTTAGCGACCAGTCGTCCAGCTGTCTCTATCAGCCTCCTCACTGTCTGTTCTACGACGGGATCACCCAAGGTCTCACTAGGATCCGGGATTGTTACTCGATTCGTCTCTGCTGGAAGCCGTGTCTCCGTTGTTTGACTCATTTCTCGAGGTGTCAAGAGCTCCATCGGGGACTGCCCACGAGGAATATCCCTTGCAGGTATCACTTTCTCCACGGCCGTTGTCAACGCCACCTGCTCCGATCGCTCTTTGTATTCCTGCCTTAAGCGCTCGATCTCTTGACCCTGCTTTTTGTTGCAGTCTTCAAACAACTTTCTCCACATGTCCCGATCTTCCTCCATCTGGAGCATGCTTTTGGTCATCTCGTCCAGCTCCTTCTTCGTACTTCTCAGCTGATCGTTCATCTCGTCCAGATCTTGTATGGTTTGGTTCGTCTGAACCTTCTGTGTTACTTTCGCCCTTTTTGGTGGCACAGCTGCTCTCAGTGGTGAACCAGACGAGGTCGCCTCGCTGTTCATCTCCCGATGCATTCTCGTCAGCCCAGGTTTAGGCTTAGAGGGCATTGGCATCTCACCTGGTTGGTAAGTCCTAGAACTTCCCAATCCAGGCTCATTCGCCAAGTCACTCCCTGAGAGAGCCCCGTTTCTCCACCTCATCACTCTCATGTTCGGGCGGTCTAGTACTCCTCTTTCTCCATATGCTGCCATCAACAGGACTTCCGTGGGGCGGTCCCCACGGTTGTCGTGCCCCAAGATGTTGATCAGGGCGGTCAGCAACATGACCACCTCTGGGTCCTCCAGAGCGAAGTCTCGTTCGATCAACCGACGATAGATCGCATCTACCATCGGTCCTACATATGCCTCTGCCAGGTCCATCAATTCATCCAGGTTGAAGTTGTCCATTCTATTCTTTCAAGTTTGATTTGATTCGATTCGATATCTGACTCAAGTGAATAATTTAAATGATCAATCAGGATCTAGAAAAGAAATCACGAATGTCACACTTGTCAGTTTCACCTTAACATATATCGTTAAAATTTGCTTAAAGACAGTTCAGATAAAAAGATATTTATCCTAAATTTTATTAAAATCAATTGGTTTCTAAAATTTTGGAATTCGACCTAAGATTGGACAGTCCAAACTTTGGATCTATTCCCAAGATCGTCATTTAGTTGTTCATGGTCACTAACCCCTACTTACCCATGATCTTAATAACCTAACACATAACATAACATAACATAACACACATATCACATATTATATGCAACTTGGTCTTTGGCCTAACACCCTCTCGCACATCACTCAGCCTATACTTAAGTAATATTTCTTATGTAGATACACTTGTATGTTCGTATCAGAGAATATCACGTGTACAAGCGCGTACAATTCCCGAGGATGCAGTCTTCCTCTGTTTGGATCGTACACTGGAAGCGAGAGCTCCTTCACGTTCATTTCCACAAGGAAGTCCCTCAGCCTCGTCAAAGACAAGACTAGGTTTTCTGGGTCCAAGTGCTGCTTCTCTGTCGCCCTCGTTACCAAGAAGCATAAGTACTGTCCCGGTATCTGCGACACCGCCGGAGGTAAGGCTGCTACGCCCCCAATCCCTGGTCTTTGCTTCCAAAGGAATTCCACGTTTTTGTATTCTCTCCTAAAATCTGCCGCTAACGCTGTCCCAAAAACTCATGTCTGCCGTGATTGCTATCGCACATGTTCTATTTGTGAGTATAAAATCACTGTCTGTCAGTATTACGTTACTTGAATATTCATTTGGTAAGTTAAAATATGACTCAACTACCCTGCCTATGTCAGGTTTCTTAGGTTCTTCGCCTGTTTCTGCTTCTGAGTCTCCTGTTTCTCTTGCTACTCTTATTTTTTTTATTATCAAGTTTTCAGTGTGGGTAAGTCCTACCCCCACTCCCCGGACAAAAATATCCATCGACGTCCCCGTCGATCGCATACCGGGTATCAAGTCAAGGTTAGAAGCTGGAATGAGTAATCGTCCTTCCTGGGCAGCCCAGGAAGGATCATCTCGTTCAGTCTTGATGTATTTCATGCTTTCACGATCTACGTCTTGAATCGTGACGCTGGTCTCCTCTGGATCCGAGGTCGTTTCATTCAGCCACTCTAAGACACGCAGGTTCGTCAGGTCTTGTTCATATGACTGTTGTTGCTCATCGTCGAATTCTACCTCGGGTTTCGACCAGTCGTCGACCCACTCCTCGTTGTGATCATCGACTATGTCAATGTCTTGTGACACAGTTATTTCCTCTAGACCCGCTACTTCCTCCACTATCTTCTTCAGATCTATCCTATCCACTACAAAGTCGTCACCGTAAGGATTGTATTTCTTTCTTGGTCTCGTCCCGTCCTTCTGACGAGTCTGCATCGTGAACTGAAGATCCGGTTCCAAGTTCTTTGGAACCTCTATCTTTTCGGGATCCTGCCAATCTTCTTCTGCGTAGGGTAAGGTTTCATCGTCCGCTTCGATCCGTTCGTTTGGATCCAGGTCCAGCGGTGTATCCGTACCTTCCTCTACAATTTCGTTTCCATCGTTCTTCTCCCTGGTGCCTTTTTCATTGACCTCACAAGCAGGGTCCATCATTAGATAATCCCCTTCTTCCATGTCTGCAGGTATACACCAGTCTTCTGTCGATGGATTGTGTGGCTTGATGTTCTCGTAGTGGGCGGCTCGGCCAGTACTCAGTCTATAAAAGCGTCCCTCCTGGTGCACCTCCGTAATCATGAAGGGTCCCCTCCACTTTTTTAGAAGCATCTTTGTCCCTTTCGGTGGTATAACGTTCTGAAATACCTATACGTAGTCTCCCACCGAGTAAGCCTTTGCACCAGCTGCTTTCTTGTCGAATCTTTTCCTCTGCCTTGCCTGTGCCTGCTGAGTGTTTTGTCTACAGAAATCGTTCAACTCCTGTCGGCGTCTGATCACATCCCTCACGTAGACCTGTGGGGACGTTTTCTTTCCTTCATATTCTGGGTAGAAGAAGGTTAAGGGTAAAGACTTTTCGTGTCCAGTTAGCATCATGTGTGGACTGACTCCAGTGGTGGAGTGTTGCGTGCTGTTATATGCCCCCATCACCTGTGGAAGGTATCTGTCCCAGTCGGTCATATACCTGGAACAGTATGCTCTCAGCATCGACACTAACGTCCTATTCTGTCTTTCCACTAAACCATTCGTTTGAGGGTGGTATGTCGTGGAGTGAGCCTGAGCGACCTGTGAGCGTCTCATAAGCTCTTTCGTAAGCTCTCCTACGAAAGCTGTTCCATTATCAGATTGAAACGTCATCGGACAACCATGTCTTGCTATCCATGTATTGATCAAGTGGTCGCATGTCTCTTCCGCCGAGGCAGTTATGCAGGGCGCGGCCTCTGCATACTTCGTAAAATGATCTACCATGACCAGCACCTGATTGTAACCATTGTCTGTCATGCATATCTTTTGGTGATCTATTTGCACCACCTCGTTGAATTCAGACGACTCGATCGATTGTAAAGGAAATCGCAACTTCCTAGGATCCTTGACCTGTTGGCATGACAGACATGCTGTCACCCATTTCTCGCATGCCTTTTTCATCCCAGGCCACTCAAAGCGCTTCAGGATCCTCTGATATACTTTGTCGATCCCCTGATGGCCCATTTGATCATGTGACCTGAATAAAAATTCTGTTTGATAGAGTTGCGGTAACACTATCGCGTTATACTTTTATAGGATTCTGTCTTCCTCCCTTCTTTTGCAAGCCACAATCCCGTCCTTGTTCAAATATAACCTCCCTTCCTTCTGCATGAAGTATTGTCTCAGGATGCGGTAACTATCTTCCTCGAGGTCCCCTTTATCCGGAGAACCATTCTCGATCCACCTTTTCAGGTTGCTTGTCATGCGATCATTTCTCTGCGCCCTTAGAAGGTCCGAGAGTCTGTATCTCGCCTTCAAGTACGTCTTCATGACCCTCATCTGACTATTCAGCTCGTTGGGTTGATGTGTGTCTTCTTCCATCTTAACGCACCAAACCTTCGCCAACGGTTGTGTTTCTTGTTCAAACGGCAGAAGATCAGTCCTGACTACCGCTTTCTGCGGCAATAGGCTTATCGAACGTTTCGATACCGCTATTGTCTCCAAGTCATCCGCTGCGTTGTCAAAGACTCTTTCGCTCGGTATAAGGTAGCGATCGCTGTCCGGATCCTGGTACACCTCTCTGTCCAGGTCCCTTGCCCGAGTTTCCACTAGTAGCGTGTGTATTGCCAGTTCTGACAGTTCTGATCCCGAGTTCGAATTCCTGTCTGAGTAGGTGTCCATTCTTGAGCTTTCTGAATTATCATCCGTCGAAGGTGTTGTCCTCCAGATCATGTCTGTACTTTCTTCGCATCCATCTGAACTCCCCGGACAAAACCTTGTTCTCTAGGTCCTGTTTCTCATCAGGAATT
Organism: Symsagittifera roscoffensis; assembly: GCF_963678635.1. Classification (NCBI taxonomy): domain Eukaryota; kingdom Metazoa; phylum Xenacoelomorpha; order Acoela; family Convolutidae; genus Symsagittifera; species Symsagittifera roscoffensis. The sequence continues at coordinate 22,232 of NW_026971344.1, read as the reverse complement.
TTCTCGTCTATCTCAGACTCCCCGGACAAATTTTCTTGTCCCGGGTGCTGATCTTGTGATCGCTGGTTCTTCTCATCCTTCTCCCCGGACAAATAGTCTTGCAGCAGATTTTGTTCTACAACTTCACCCTCTTTATCCCGGTCCACAAAGGTGACGGTTTTCTTTTGCTTGCTGCTCTCCTGTTCTTTCTGTCCGTAAGAAGTACTGGTTAAAATCTCTTGGGTTATTGAGGATACTAGTTGCTGAACTATTGTCCTACAATCCCTCTCGTTCTCTTCGTGCTGTCGTCTGGACGGCATGATCTTCTTTTTCTCACTGACTGTTAGCGATGCCACTGCTGCTGTCCACTCGGGGTCATCTCTGGTCACTTCTCTTTCTAACAATCCACCCAGCATCCGCATCACTTGTGGTGTGACTTGCACCGTTTTATCCAATAATGAGAGGCTGTTTATATTCATGCGAGAGAGTTCTTGCTGGACCAGGTTCGAGCGCAGCAACAAATCCAACGGGACCGGGTCCTCCTTGGACAGGATCTTTATCTCGGCTGCTTTCTCTACAGGTAACTCAGGGTGCCCTGGAATTGGATGTCCAGACTTATCCAACCATCTCGTTAAGGGAAGCGCTTCATAAGTTTCTTTGTCCAGAAACGAGAATCCCTCCTTTATTTCCGCCTGATTGGCCTGCTCCAATCTTTCATAGAACTCAGTTTTCTTGGTGAGGCTGTCAGCATTCTGGTGTTTATCACGCATCCTATGTTCGATTATCATATGGTAGCCATACAATCTTACTATCCATCTACCAATATAACTCTGATCCATCGAGTAGGTTTTCAACCAGGATAACGCTCTGTTGTCCACACGTAACTTGAAGGGAGCGCTCCCCAAGTATGCACGGTACTTTTCCACGAAAGTGACTACTGCAAACATTTCTGCTTTTGGTGCGCCATATTTCATCTCTGTGTCACTCAAGACCTTGCTGCCGTATGCAATGGGACGGAGCACTGTTCTTCCGTTCCATTCTTGCTCTTGATGCAATACTCCTGAGATGGCCACTACCGATGCGTCTGTGTCAAGAACATACATGCCCTTTTCTGTAGGCATGCCTAGCACTGGCGCTTCGCACAGTTCCCGTTTTATGTTCTCGAAAGCAACCTGTGCCTCATCGTTCCATTCGAACTTTTTCCCCTTGTTGCGCATCAGCTTCTGCATCGGGTATACCTTGTCCGCATATCCTTTTATGAAGTCCCGGTAGTAATTGGCAAACCCTAGGAAGCTAATTAGCTGTGTGTCCGTTCTCGGAGCCTTCCATGTCAACACAGCCTCTACTGCTTCCGGGTCCGGCCTCACACCATGCCTATCCACCATTCTTCCTAGGTACTTAATCGAATCCCTAAGGATTTCACATTTCGATGGTTTGCACTTTAATCCTGCTCTTTTCATGCATCCAAAGACCTCAACGAGCCTATCAATGTGGTCTTCCAGGGTCGGTGTCGCTATGACTACGTCATCCACGTAACACATCACGAGATTCCCGTTTTTCTTGGTCACTCTCGTCAAAGCCTGAGCCATCAGTCTTTGAAAAGTGGCCGTTGCATTGCACAAGCCGAATGGCATCCTCTTCCACTGGTACAATCCCAATTCGCACGCGAATCCGGTTTTCTCTCTGTCCTTCTTTCGCAGAGGGACCTGCCAGAAGGCAGAACCTAAGACCAATGTGGTGAAGAACTTGGCGTCACCAAGTTTAGATAGGCTCTCGTCTATTCGCGGTATCGGGTACGCATCTTTAATCGTTACCGCGTTCAAGTAACGAAAGTCGCAACAAAATCTAAGCTGCCCCCTTTCTTTTTCGCCATTACTACCCCGCAAGCCCACGGCGATTTCGAGGGTTCTATCATGTCGTATTCAAGCAACATTTCTATTTCCGCTCGGCACGCTTCCGATTTATGTGGCGTCATTCGCCTTGCGCCTTCCCTATGGGGAACGGCGCCCTCTTCTAGTTCGATTTCGTGTTCGACGAAATTACAGCAACCGATGTCCGCCTTATGTTTTGAAAATACTTCGGCGTTCTGATTTAGGAGGTCCCGCAATTTTTCGAAATCTCCCTCACCTATTTTCCCTTTTAAATGTTCTATCTCTGGCAAAACCGGTTTGTCAGATTCTAGTTCATATGACGAGGTCTCTTAACATACTTTCGGTCCGGGTTTCTGATCCGTTTTAGACCGTTGTTCAAGTCAATCATCACGTCAAAATTCCTGACAAAATCTCTGCCCAAGATGAATTGGTCGGCTTCGTCCAGATTCTCTACCACCAGGAAGCTCATCCAAAGATCTCGTCCTCCCATGTGAAGGACCGTTATCGGTGTTCTTCCGGCTACGTAGATGGCTCCTCGATTTGCGGCGGCCAGTCGGAGATTCGTAGGAATCAGATCTTCCCGCGTGAAGCCCATTCTTTCCCAGGTTTTTATCGGCATCACACTCACCACCGCTCCTGTGTCCAGAAGCCCTGTGACTCCGATTTTTGTTCCGTTGGTGTCGAGCAGATGTGCTGTCACATCTGCTTCATATCCAATGTGTACCGGGTCTTGTTACATCATGGCGTCATGGCCTATCCTGCCCAAATAGATCTGCCCCATTTGGTCATCATCTGTTGTTATATACGTCCTGGTGTAGATACTGATTCCATCCACGTTCAGCATTATTTGATACGGCCCATAGACCTCCATGTAGCGTCCATGAAGTTTCTTCATGCAAGGGCCACCCGTCGTTAGTAGTGCTCGCACAGCTCTCGACTCGGTGCGTGGCTCCACCTGCCTCAGATAATCTGCATATGTGTCCAAATGCATTAAAGTGAACTCTGATGGTTCACTCAGATTTCTTATTACCTGGTGTCCAGCCACTGAGATTATCGACTGTATCTTATTTCCCTGCGGCACCATGCCGAACCTCTTACCGGACATCACTTTAAGTTTCAAGTCTAAACTGCTTGGTGTTTTCGTCTCCTCGAACTCCGTTGCTTCGAAGGTATTCAGTTGCTCCTGAAGCTTTTCATTTTCCAGTTCAAGTTTCACTTTTTGTTCGATCTCTTTTGTCACCAATTCCTGTTGTACTCTATTTAGAGCATCCCTTGCGGCTGCCTTATAATCGATCTTGAAGTCCTCAGCCGCAGTTGCTGGTTCCGGCTCACGTGTCTCCCCTGTTACCGCTTGCATTTTCTTTGCCGCCAGCTCTTGAGGTTTATCCTTTCTGCGTGCCTCCGCTTCACTCAAAAGTCGAGCCTTGCTGGCTTTCACTCCTGACAAAGCTTCTTCATGTCTTGGATGCTTGATGTCTGCCACTGCATCCCAGAATTGTGGACAATCTGATTTAAAATGACCTTCCAAGTTGCAAAAGAAACACCTCGGGCCGAATTTCGCAATTACTCCTCTCATGAAATCCTCATGGTCCAACTCTGACGCATCTTCGTCCTCGAGGCTAAAGCCTATTGCTTTCATGCCTTGTTTGTAAGCTGGGCATGCTGACATATGATGGTCCGTTGAAATGCAATTAGCACAAGAGCGTCTCTTGTCCATATCATCCCTCGGTTTGTACCAATTGTTCCCTTGGTTTGCTGGTCCGTTGTTAAAATTGCCATAATTGTTCTTGTAAAATCCAGATCTCGAAAGAGGTTTCAACAAAAGATACTCTTTTGATTTGAGCCTCAACTCCTCCGGTGTTGGCGCATTAGTTGATAGTGGTGTGTAATGCGTTGCTAGCATCGTACGAAGTTCATCATTTTTCACACCATCGATGAATTTTGAGGCTAAGGCCAGGTTCATCGTTCGGTTTGACTCATCCGGTTGGCTGCGTCTTCTCAGCATTTCCAAATCATCGAGAAACGTGTCTATGGTTTCATCTTCTCGTTGCCTCCGTTTCTCGAAGCGCATCATCGCCTGGTGCCCCTGCACCCCTGATCCGAAACGGTTTAACAAGATTTCGAAGATTTTTTCAGCAGTGTCACGTTGATATTGCTTCTTGGCCATGACACAGTTCAGGGCTGTCCCTTCTAAGTTGCTGGTGAGCGCGCTATATTCCTGTCTCTCCGACAAAACCTCTTCCTCGAAATGCAGCTTCATTACCTCGATCCAGGTATCAATACAGCCATCAGATTCGTCTTTGTAGCATCTTGGCTTCTTAAAGACTCTTCTGGACTTCTCACTGCGTTCATTGGTTCTAGATAACCTCGTCAGGAATGTCTCCAAAGACCTGTTCAGGGGTTCAAATGCTGTGGCCATTGCCGTAGCATCCCTTGAGTGTCCCGCTTGAGTGTCCTCACACCTCGTCGAAGGCTCTGTGTGCGGTGCATCTCTGCAATCCGAATCACCGTGAGCGCTTCCCGCTTGGCCCACATGACTCCTCCTCGGGCTTGCATGCCCCCTTTTGCCGGAATCACTTCTCCCAGTCGCATGTGTGCTTTGCGTTGGTCGTTCGTTAGAGGTTTGTCTGTTCCCCGTTGAACTTGCTCTACTGTTCGGGCCCCATGCTGCATTACCCCTTGTGGCATAGCCTGATGAACTGCCCCTGCCTCTAGTGGATCCATACGTCTTCCTCCTTTGATGTTCATTGAAGTTCACCCTCGGTTCCCTGCTGGGACCTCCCGAGTTCGGCTCTCCTTCTTTTGGTCCACTCTTGCTGCTTAGTAGCCCGTCCAACCTATCCATGATAGCCTGAGTTCGCCTCTCCATCATCGCGTCTATCTTTGTGTCAAGAGTCCCAAGAGACTGCTCTTGCTCAATTCTTAACTTCTCCATGTCGGCTCTTAAGCGTAACTCCCTCTGTTCCGCCTCTCTTGTCATTCGCGACAAGTTCCTTGTCATATGTTCGTGCGTTCTCTCTTTCAAGCGTTTTTCGCTCCTGCCAACTTCTTGTCTGTTGCGGTTTATTTCTTCCCGCAGACTTTCTCTTTCAATGTGAACTGCTCTTTCTAGTTCACTCATCCTTATTGACATTTGCTCGTTTTGTTCTCCTAAACTGTCCACTATTTTGTTTAAGGCTTCCTCTAGTGCTGCCCCGTTATCCACGAGTGGCGTCACTAGTGGTGGTGTAACCCTGTCGGTCCCAGGTAACTTCGTGCTTGTCGAGATCCGGGCCTTGACTCTCTGCTTCAACGTCTTTTCATTATCTATTTCAGGATCCATTAACGCGTTGCCTAGCCCTCTGGTTCTACTCTCTCCAGGTTGTGGCTCCGAACTTGTCCTAATCGCGAAGTCTTTTGACTGGCCCGGTGTGTTTGCCTCTTTGCTTATCGTTGTCACTACACCAAATTTGTCCATGGTCCCAGTCTCTCTTCCGACGTGTGCCTCACTCTCCTGGAACGAACTATTGAGACTGACTTGAGATCCAAAGTCCCCTTGCTCCTCTTCATCCTCTTCCTCCTGGGACTCACCGTCGTTTCCTGCTCCTCCTCCCATGCTGAATGGAAAGATGTTTCCGAAGGTGTTCTTCATTCTTTCTGAGAACGATGATGACGTTGTTTGTTTCCCAGTTCCGCTTGCCATCATAGAGTTGTCTGTCGGAGATCTTCTAGTTGCCGCTACTTCAGTAGAGCTGTCGGACAGTTCCGACATCTCTTCTCGATCCAATGTCCCGGTGGAAGTGGCAAAATCATGGCCTTGTTCTACCGGGGTAGATTCACTCGCCAGCCTTCTGCCTCTCCCTTCCAGTCCATTTACTTCCTGGTTATCATTCATGGTATGGTCTGTATTGACCTCCACTTCTAACAGTTCTCTTCGCTCTTCTGAGGTCTTCTGACTTCTCGTTTCAACCATTCTGCCTGAAACCGTCCCCTTTTTATCAGACCGTGATCGCTTGATCCAATCCACAAAAGGATCGGTCATCGTTTTTCTCTGCTCTTCAGGTATGAATTTCCTAGAGCTATTACCTCGTTTTGGTATCCTTGACTTGTCTAGACTCATTAATTATTTGTCACTTTCTAATGCCTACTCTTGACTCAATTGCTAGAGACCTTATAGTTTTATTAACAATAATAATGACACAACACAATAAATTTCACCAGATTCTTTTAAATAGTGACCACGAATCCCTGTATGTTATCAGAGTACAGTTTGTATAAAATTTATTCACACTAACCGATTATCGGTCCAAAGATTTGTAAATTAGCACAATATGAATTTATCAGTCAATTTAAAAGATAGTGTATTCACTACCCAATCAAGCACAGTTTACGTTGATTTATAATAAAAAAAAAACAAAAAAAAATATATTGACACAATATGAATGTATATATATAAAAAAAACGTATGTGTCTTGTACTCTTAGTCGGTCGCAGTACAATAGTCGAACCTGTCTTTTAAGGAAAAAGCTTTCCCTGCTCGGTGCTGCACCAAACAGACAAAACTTTGAAGGCAGTAATTTTCTCAAGTGGGCGTCTATTGCACCCACCGAGTACTGTGTTACCTAGCTGCCTTCGGACTGCCCGGGCTAGACCTACTAAAATCCTCAGGGCAGTCACTTTTCCCAAAAACGTATTATGTTTCAATCCACACCAATGAATCACGCTCTTTTTAATTTAGACTTAGTGTCGCGAATATCCGAGTTCGGACCTGTTTTGTTTTAGTCTGGTTCTTATTGAAAGGCAAGTTACCAGTGCAGTCACTGATACCTAGCCTGTGTGTTAATAACCTAATACCTCTCACTTTTTAGTTTTTCTTTCGTCTACCTAAGTCCTTAATAAAATAATACCCCTCCGGATTGGCACAAATAGGACCCTTCCGGACTAATAGAATCTAGACCCCTCCGGATTTGGACCCCTCTGAGTTGGTTAATACAAGACCCCTCCGGATTTGGACCCCTCCGAATTAGCAACTATAAGACCCCTCCGGATTCGGACCCCTCCTAACTTGAAAAAACTTTGACCCCTCCGGATTGGGAGCCCTCCGGTTTTGTAAAAGTAGCTTTTCGGAGATTTCCTTTTTTCAACCTATACCCCTCCGGATACGTTCTCCGATGCAATTATGCTCTTTCAATTAACTGGGAAGGGTATGTACTGCCTTCCTAGACACTTCCGGATTGAAGTTAAGCCTCCTATTTGACAATTCACACTAACGGTGAAGGGTCTTATTACTCGCCTAACTTCGGCTCGATTAAGCTTTTGCTGTGCCTTTAGCCCTCCCTTTTCGTCTAGAACGGCCTAAAGTTACTTTATTCAACCGCTATTACCTTTTGGTAGGGGTATAAGGGCTCTTCTAAAAAAATTTTGTAAAACGTGAAGGGTTACCCTTCCAAATTGAGGAATTTGCTAAAAACAATTCAAAAAATTTTCACGCTTATTTTTCCGAAAAATTTCTGACCCTATCAGTAAGCTCAGCTAATTTCTGATCTATTGGTACCAAGATCAACTCGATATGCTCAGTAGTTCCAAAGTTATTAATCAAAACGTCTTTTTTCCAAACTCAAAAATTTTCTCTCTTATAGGTTCCGCCTAACTTTTTCCGCAAATCTGGTCCTTTCGACCTAAAAATTATTGATCCGAGCTCAGAAGGCCTATAATCTTCTAGTTCAATTCAAAAGACCCGATCTAAAACGCTTTTGTAGAAAAAAATTGCGAAAAACTATGCTACCTGTACTCCTCCGGATTGATGAATCCACCAAATCAAACACGTTAAGTTCGATTTCTCTGCAACCCGGAAGGCTTTCGGGTAGCGGGTTTTAAAACTTGTAGATTCACTAGTGGACGTTGTCCGAACAACTATTTTTACTGTCCTAACTCAAAAATTTCAAAAAATTTTCTAAATTTATAGTGTTCCGTTTTCTCTAAAATCACGAAATTTCAGTTTTCGGTACCAAAATAGTTCCAACCACCTTCGAACTTAACTTAACCGGTTCTATCTATTATGGTAGTGCAGTTACGATGTAACACACTAACTTAGTGCTTTTTTCCGTTTCAAAAAATATCGATATCTCAAAAATCGCGACTTGTGGGAGGATCAAAATATCGCAATTTTGACCCTAAAAACCGGTATGTTTCCGTTGTTTTTGACTGAAAAACGATATAAGACTATTCATATAGGCTATATAAGTAATAATATTAGTAATACTATACCCCTCCGGGTTTGTTTAATATCTGAATTAAGGTGCTTAACTCAGATATTCGCAGTTCGGTGAAGGGTCACTACAGTGCAGCACTGTCGAGCCCCCCACAGATTACTATCTTAATTTTTGTACCAAAAGGGATACAAAACTTGTTAACGATACCCAACAGTCGATTGTTGTCGTCGTTGAGCCTCTTCTTGTTGCTCCTTGTACTGCTTGCCGGATCAGTCTTCTCCCAAGACCCTTCCGAATTGAGCGCAAATCAGCTGACCCCTCCGGATTGAGCGCAATTTATCATTAACGTGCTTAAATGCTCAAATAACCCTACAGTACAAGCCTCACAAACGGGCTACAAAACTGATCGTAACAATCCTGATTGATATAAATGCCTTTAACAACAATATATCTATCAACAACAAACGGGGGGGTCGGATCACATCTTGTCTGGGGGGATGATTTCTACTGATTTTCTACTTTTTTACTGTTTTTGGTTTTTTCGGTTATTTTTTATATTTTTTGTTTTTCTTGGGTACTATACAACTTTTTGTTTGGTTTTATTTATATCTTTAAGTGTTTTTGGTCACAAAACCATTCAGGAGATGACGGGACCGCGAATCCCCCCACCCTTCCTGGTTCGTGAATTTTCGGTCTTAACTAAGTTAAAAAACTATTCACGGTAATCCGGAAGGCTTCCGCGTTCCGAACTACCCTTCCGCCCCGGCGGCTTAGGACTATTAAGGGCGTTAATGTGAGCATCCGATCGGCGCGGAGTGCTCGTTAACGGTTCTGCCGGTCATGATGTTTAAAAATAATAACACCCAGGAGCGCCATAAAAACATACATGTAACAATCGCCCGGAAGATACATATCGACGGAAAACAAAACTAAGTCTTAAGACGACTGGCTAACGTCTAAACAGAGCTTTGCATGCTTTTCACCGTCTCTACCAAGCCAGTACTTTTCGGTGGTCTTTTCTAACATCGGGTCGACAAAAACGTTACTGCTTTCGGCTTCGGTCAAAACACTCAAATTAACTAGATTACATGCAGAAATAGTGAGCTCATGGCTGGGTCTCAGTATCCCCAGACCACAAGGTCACTCCTAAAAACAGGGCTACTACTATTTATTATATTACTATTGTTTTTGTTCAGTAGATAAAAATCATCATCTCCATCGAAGATGGATCAACCCTTTCCCCCTACTCCTAGCTTCTCATCCTTATCAAAATGAATCCAAATACTAATTAAATTCAAGTCAGGACATGACAGGAAGCTAAAAGTTTATGCAACAGGATAAAAGTTTCAGTTCTTTTACCCTTCCGGATTGATGAATCCGCTGGATCAAGCTCTCTAATACTGATTTTCTCTTAATCCGGAAGGCCGTCCTTCACCCTTCACCGTTGTTCGCAACGGCCTTGCAACTATTGTAGCAGCACAATAGTTGCAACTCGGAGTGTTCTTCTGTTATTCTGTAACTCGTTGTCGTTTTCCGATCTCAATTTCGTTGTTGTTGCTAGCGCAGCTAATGTTGTTCTGTTTTTCTTTCTCGTTTTAGTCAAAATGGCCGTTTCTGACGTTTCTCAGAAATATGACGTCATAATTCGAATTTTTGAAATTTTAAAATACCAGAATATTCTAGCCCTCACCGTTTGGCCAATCGTTCCAATTACGTCCTTAATTCTTAATAATCATCAATCCGGAAGGCTTACTGCTAAAAATTCGAAGTCTGCATAAATTGCATTTTGGCCATTCTGGTCGAATGTCACAACTTTCACATTTCAATCAAAACCGACATCTCCCAATTCGCTCATTTGAACAATTACTGTTACGTCCTCGAAACAGCCAATTCTCCCACAAAACTGCTCCAAAAGAAAATTCGTTTCTGCAATTCATTCAGGCCATTCTGGTCGATTGTCACAAACTGACAAATACAACTGACCAAAACAACGAAACTTGTAATACATAACTTATAGTTTTTCTCATGTCGAGTTACGTGTTCGTTTTGAAGAAACGTAACCCGAAAAAAAATTTTCAACCGATTTCACAAACATTTTTAAAATTTTCAAGTCTATGATGCGTTTTCAATGTTGACCAGTATTAAACACCATGTAATTCCTCCATTTGATCGGCTCTTTTTCGTCTGTTTTAAAAATATATCGGGAGGCTATAATCGAAAAAGCTGATGTAGACGCTGTCCACGGCCATAAAAATGTGTTAGAGGCGGTGCTTATAGTCTGATTTAGCTGTGTTATTTTTGCAGGTGTGTTAAAATGGCTGCTGTACCGTGTATGTGGGCTCAAAGTAAAGAACAGGTCGTTATCACGTTTGAAGTTACAGATACATCGAACCCTACCGTGGAAGCCAAAGAAAATAAACTTACTTTTCGGTAAGAAATTGCAACAAAGTAAATGCTGATCCTTCTTTGTTCGTCAGATTTGAATCTATGTTGTATAGACCCTAACCGTTGAGTAAAATATCTTATGGATTAAAATTGCATGATTGAGCGTAATTTCGAACTTGAAACTCTCGAAAACAACTACAAAATGATTTGAGCGACGTAGAGATTCTTTCATCCACAAGACCATTGAAAGTCAAAGTATCTTATTTCTTCAACACCTATTGTCGGAAGTGTAAGTGTCGTTCTCGTTGACGAATTGTTCGAATAATTATGATTTTTCATGAGCTCTTTTTTGGCTTTGTAAATGTCTTGAGAGTGGCTCTATTTATTGAGGCAGCTGTTGAACATAGCGGAGGGGCACGTGCCCAGGATAAGTTTTCTTCCGGTAATAAATTATCCGTGTAGTTTACCAGTAATTCTTTTACAAGCATTTACAATAGCATCGATTTCCGGTATTTATAGAGGGAAGGGGGTATGGGTTGGTTTTGACGAAAGTTGGTAGTTTATATTTGGCTAAGTAATCTTTTGGGAATAATCGATATGTTGCTTTTGTTGAAGCCTAAAAAAGACATCTCAGCTTTCTACTTGAACTAAATCTACGATTGAACTGATTTACTTATTTAAAACCGCATTTAACAAAAATCAATTGACTTCTATCTATAACTCATAAAATAATTTACACTCTTTGCAAATCACTAGTTTTATTCAGTCGGATTGGTGATTTTTCGTTTCCCAACTTTTGCTGCACAACATTTTTTGGTGCAACGCGACTCACGAACGAACCAAAGATTAGAAACAAAGAGGAAAGTTAAAAATGTCATCATCTGCTAGTGACATGAGCAACGTGACGCTCACTCTTCCTGCTTTGAAGCGATCAAGAAGTGCTAACATCGGTGTCATTACCCGATCGGAAAATGCCGTCTCAGCAATCTTCAACAAAGAGGCATCTGCTCTAACCTACAAGGAACTCTCAAGGCCAATCTCACGATGTGCGAACGAAAGAAAAAGGAACTGGAAGAGCTTAATCAGCAAATTTCAAATGTTCTAAACGATGATGAAGATGCACTTGAAGTTGAATTGGAAGAAGCTGAGAAAATCTACCTTCAAGTAGATTGTTTGATGGAAATGATCACAACTATGTTAGATGACCGAGGAAAATATTCAACTGAATCGGTCAAAGACGACGACAGCGCAAGCGGAACTGGATCCTACAAATCCACTTCCCAACGTGGTGCTGGCCGAAACCAAGATACTTGCCTGAAGTTGCCGAAACTGAATTCGCCAACATTTAGCGGAAGGTATGATCAATGGCTACCTTTGTTAGATTCCTTTGATGGAGCAGTTCACTCAAATGCATCGCTGTCTGATGTTCAGAAACTGCATTACCTAAAGGGTGCCCTCAAGGATGAACCGTTTCGTTTGCTATCCCACTTGCCCACTACAAACGCGAACTACTCAGTCGCAAGGGAACTTCTAAAGGATCGATATGCTGATGTCAAGATGATCTCACACGCTCACTTGGAAGCAATTTTTGAATTCACTCCAATGAAGCATAAGTCATCCGCTGCAATACGTCGCTTGATTAACACCTACACGGAAAACACGTTGGCACTGACAGGACTTGGACTAAAAATTGATCAATGCGATTTGATCTGGGTTCACGTTTTGGCCAAGAAATAAGATCCTGAAACTAGAAGACAATGGGATTTTTCCTGCGCGGGAAGTGACGTGCCAAAAATCAAACAGATGAAGAAGTTCTTGGAGGAACGATCTCGCGCCCTAGAAGCTACGAAGGACCTCCAGTTACCTTCAATTCATAGAAAAAATCATCAAGGAAATTCAGACCAATCTGGAAACTCTAAGAAAGATGACAAGGTACAGACATACCACACGAACTCTGCTAAGACGATCATCTGCCCATGCTGCAGTGGTGATCACCGCGTGTATCAATGCACGAAATTTCAGGAAATGTCTATTTCCAATAGAAGACAAGAAGCCAAATCAAAGCGATTATGTTTCAATTGCCTGTCCCTTGGACACCAAAATCATGAGTGCAAGTCGAAGTCAACGTGCCAAACCTGTCGAAAGGGTCATCACTCGTTACTTCACATCCATACAGACCCAAACAAGCAACCGGGACCTGAAAATAAGTTTGCGGGTCACGGGGGTACTACCGGTGCCACTACCATACTGGGAACTGTACTAATTGAGGTGAAAACTGCAAATGGCGGTTATCACAATTGTCGAGCCTTACTGGACAGCGGATCTGAATGCAGTTTCGTAACAACCAGCTGTGCTAACCGACTCAAGCTACCAATCAAGAAATTGACTCTTCAACTAACTCGAGTTGGCGGAGGAGCAAAAACTGTGAAATCTGGTTCTGTCAATCTGGAAACAAAGGATTCTCAGAATCAATCTCTGCATATTGAAGCCTTCACACTTCAAAAACTTTCTGGCAACCTGCCCAGAGAACGGGTGAATATACCGAACAGTTTGGATATCACACGTCTTAAGCTCTCGGACCCAGACTTTGATAAACCAAAGGAAATCGATATAATCCTAGGCTGTGATGTCTACAACGACATTGTTGGCTGCGGAAAGATTAAGCTTACAGACAAGCTTTATGCACGTGACACTCTATTTGGTTGGATGATTAGCGGCAGAACACCCAGTCCTCCAACAACCTTCTTCAAGTCATTTCATGTGTCTATTGACGATAGTCTAAGGAAATTTTGGGAATTAGAAGAAATTTCTGACTTCAAAAAGACAACAAAAGAAGAAGATCGATGTGAATCTCACTTTAAGGAAACAACCATACTACAAAATGGACGATTCACCGTGCAGGTGCCTTTCAAGCCCAATAGTCAACTTGGCGACAGTTTAGCACAAGCAAAACGCAGATTCAATTATCTCGAGCGACGACTGGAACAGAATCCAGAACTTAAAGATGGCTATACCGCATTCATAGACGAATTTTTCGATATGGGGCATATGGAGTACATACCGCCTGGAGAAATCGAAAAGCCAGTTGATAGCGTATATTATCTGCCACATCACTGCGTTTTCAAGGAAGATTCTACTACCACAAAGCTACGTGTAGTTTTCGACGGATCTGCAACAACATCAACCGGACAATCACTCAACGACACTTTGATGGTTGGTCCCATGGTACAAGACGACCTCTGCTCGATAATCATGCGCTTCAGGTTCTACCCAATTGCTTTATCAGCAGATATTGCAAAAATGTACCGACAAGTTGCTCTAGAGGACAAATCGAAGGATTTCCATCGCATACTTTGGAGATCAAATAAATCGGATGAAATCAAGCATCTCAGGATGACACGTGTTACATATGGAATAGCTTCGTCAGCTTTTCACTCAACAAGATGCCTCAATGAAGTAGCAGATCAATCTAAGAACCCAATGATCAAAGAAAGTCTCAAAAATTGTTTCTATGTAGACGACTTTCTTGGTGGCGCTAATGATAAGCATGAAGCAGCAAGACTCGTCTCTGATTTATGCGAAGAGCTGAACTCTCATGAATTCCCTCTACGAAAATGGACTTCAAGCAATGCTAAAATAATTGAAGGATTGCCAGAACATCTCCGCGAAAAATCGGATGTGCTGGAACTTTTCTCTGACGAATACAAAATCAAGGCGCTAGGAGTCAGTTGGAAGCCCAATAAGGACATATTTTGTTTTTCAACTGCCTTAACCAGAGCTGAAACTGCTTACAAAGAGGACTCTTCTGTCCACAATTTCAATATTGTTTCCTTGAACAATTCATCATCAATTTCAAATGTCTCATGCAACAGCTATGGGTCCAAGGTTTTGATTGGGATTCTGAAGTCGATCAGAAAACCAAGGAAAATGGTATGAGCTTACCGGAACATTGCCTCAACTACTGGAACTACAGATACCAAGATCTATGAGCTCACATCCAATAAAGGAGGTTCAACTTCACGTATTCTGTGATGCTTCCGAAAAAGCATATGCAGCCGCAATCTATGCAAGAATTACCAATGATTATGGCAAAACTTTTGCGTATCTACTGACCTCCAAAAGAAAGGTTGCTCCGGTCAAAGCAATCTCTGTTCCCAAATTAGAGCTCTGCGGTGCAAGTTTAGCTACCAAACTTCTTAAATCAGTTCATTCAATTTTGAGGAAAACAAATCTCAAGATAACTTCACACGCCTGGACTGATTCAACAATTGTCTTGCAATGGCTTGCTCAACTTCCAAGAACGTGGAACACTTTTGTTGCAAACGGAGTTTCACAAATACGAGAGACCCTACCCAGAAGTGATTGGAAACACGTGCCAACATCAGTAAATCCGGCTGATTTAGCCATTTCGTGGTGTATTAGCTGACACATTAATATCTTCCTCACTCTGGTGGAATGGACTAGATTGGCTGACCAAGGATGAAAGGCACTGGCCCAACCTACAACCATCTCTAGTTGAAGCACCTGAAAAACGAACCGTCAAAGTCAAGACTAATGCAGAAAGTGAACAAATTCGAACTGTTCTCGCAAATCATGCTCAAAACGAAGAAATGACGGATGGAATTTTTCGTTTAAAGGACTACAGCACTTGGAACAAGACAGTACGCATCGCATGCTATGTACTATCATTTGTTCAACATCTTAAGCATAGAATATCGACAAACTATCGGAAGCGGCTCAGATCTAAGCGGACATCTGATGTACAACTTGAAGAAGATTGTCTTAGTCCTAAAAATAGAATCATGGCAAAAATGCTAATTCTTCGCTTAGACCAAGAAATACACTTCAAATCAGAGTTAAATTGTCTGTAGGTGAAAAGGGAGCTGAGTAAAACATCGAAACTACTCAATCTTAGTCCGTTTTTTGACAAGGATTACGATCTACTGAGAGTTGGAGGCAGACTTTCACAATCGAACTACACAACAGACAAGAAGTTTCCAATACTCGTTTCGAAAAAATCTGATTTAGTATCCCTACTTATACGCAAATATCATGAAGCTATTCTTCATGGCGGGGGGCAATTAGTACTGAACACAATGAGGAAATATGGATAATCGGAGGCCGTGATCTAGTTCGACAGTTCATTAGAAGATGCATGAGATGTGTCCGATTTAGTCAGCAACCTACTTCTCAAATCATGGCTGATCTTCCTATAGAAAGAATAACACCCGCAAAACCATTTGCTCAATGTGGAATAGACTTTGCTGGTCCCTTTGAAATTAAGGAAGCAGAGGTCTCAAAAATTTATGTTGCCGTCTTTGTTTGTCTCGCTACAAAAGCTATTGATTTGGAAATGGTTACTCGTCTAACCAAAGAAGCATGCATCCTTTCATTGAAACGATTTACTGCACGCCGTGGAAAAACTGAGAAGATCTTAAGTGACAATGGAAGCAATTTTATCGGGGCTCGAAATGATCTGATGAAAATCAAGGAACTGCTCGACAAAAATGGAACGGACAAATCAGTTGTTAGTTTCGTCAATAGCCAAGGAACTGAATGGGTCACCATCCCTCCTCGTGCTCCTCACTTCGGAGGACTCTGGGAAGCAGCTGTAAAAAGTATGAAGAGACATATGCGAAAAGTTATAGGACTGCAACGTCTCAGTTTTGAAGAATTTCTTACAATTCTTAATCAAATTGAAGCTGTCTTAAACTCACGACCATTGTATCCAATGTCAAGTGATCCTAACGACCCAACTCCGCTGACACCCGCTCCTTTTCTGATAGAGGAATCATTGCTAACTCTTCCCTCTGCTGACATCCAAGTTTCAACCAATGTACGATATCGACTATTACAGAATATGATCAAGGATTTCTGGAAAGTTTGGAAAAGGGATTACCTCATAACGCTACAAATACGGAAAAAATGGTTCACGGATGGCCCAGAATTTAAAGTTGGCAACCTAGTCCTACTTGCCGAAGACATGAACGACCGCTAGAATGGAAAACTGGACGAATCATAGAAGTTTATCCTGGAAATGACTCGATTGTTCGAGTGGTAAAAGTGAAGACCACAACTGGTGAATACATACGCCCAGTCGCGAAGCTGTGGAAGCTACCAGTATCGCAACCAAGTCATATCCAATGTGCAGTTCATTTAAAACAAGAACTTTATAGTGCTAAAAATCGAAAAATATCCAAAATGTGCAGTTTTCAAATTTTAAGTGGTAGTACCCCCATGACCCTTTTGAAAGTAGGAACCTAAATTACCCCCTATGCAATGCATTATAGTCTGAATTGTTCATATTGACCACTTCCATGTAAATTCCCAATGTTGTATGTTCATAAAAGTCGAAAATGATGTAAATTTTCATCAATTTTTGTGCAAAATCGTGCATTAAAATTCGTTTGAGGTTGTACCCTCATGACCCAAAATGTAATTATTGTCTGAAAACAGCTAGGATACGCCTACGCTGCTGTCTTGAATGTAACAATAGGCTCTCTGATCACGTCAAACTGTTAAAATGTTATATTTGCCTTTAAATTATATTCAAAGATGTATTGTAATGATTTACAACCATTAATTCGCATAAAATGTTTTTTTTTATGTACACAAACTTTCGCTCATGACTCGTACCGTTAATACTTCACTTATATACTCCTTACTTATGGTGCAGTAATATTTAGTTCATTTATTGAATAATTGTTTACATATTTACCGTTGAACAGTCATTCGCTGTCATGCGATTCGCTGTCATCTGGTCCTCTTCGCTTGTTGACCCTGCAGTGTTGCTGGCAGCGCTTCCACGCAGATGCTACCGAGAAAATTCGAGTTTGCATCTCCGCATAGTACATGCAGCAGACCCTCTCTTCCTCGCAGAGAGTCAGAACTGCATCGCTCCACGCATATGGAAGATACAAACTTTTCCCCTTAAGAACACCTTAGCGGACCAGTTTCTTCTGCTGAGAACCAAGGTTCCTCAGATACTTAGCAGCATCAGTGAACCCCATCTCCGAATCATTGCTAACGGCCAGGCGCTCAAGTTCACCAGAGATATTAACTTCAGATGTCATCAGCCACAACTTTCGGCCCCCCAGAAGACACAAAACAGCATCATCTTCCTCATCCAAGTCTTGATGGAAAGCCCGGAAGGACGAGGACTCTACAAAAATACCTTGGAGAAGAGAAGAAAAGACCTGCTTCGACCATCTGGTCTGACCTCCAGACATGACGCCAATAACACCCTTAGCTGTCACACTAGGAGTCTCTCGACAGTTAACTCCAACCTCCCAGCCAGTGCACAATGACCCTTCTACGCTGAGGTCAATAATACGTTTAAGACCTCTAAGTTGCTTCTAAAACAAAACAAACAATTGATGCACATCCGCTATACTCTACTACTATGATACAATGGAATAAATGCTACTCACTGTCTCAGCTTTCGGAAACCGCAGAACTGCCCTATCCACGATTGCAGCTTCCTTCCTTGAAGACTGGATCTCATCCAACGACTTTACAGGAATCGGAGTGAAACCCAGATCTCCTCTGTTCACTGCATCGAAGAAACCCTGTAGGTCCTCCCCGTCGACAGTGCCCCGTCTACTGGACCTTCGCACCTCGCCATGTGGAGGCAGACGTGGTGCTCTACCCGACTCCGCCCTACTCTTCCTCTCCTTCGTCTCATACACTGTAAATGGGTAGTCATATCCAGACATAAAACGATCTGAAAATTGAAGACACTTCAAGGGAGGCGGAATGTTGAAGCCTAAAAAAGACATCTCAGCTTTCTACTTGAACTAAATCTACGATTGAACTGATTTACTTATTTAAAACCGCATTTAACAAAAATCAATTGACTTCTATCTATAACTCATGAAATAATTTACACTCTTTGCGAATCACTAGTTTTATTCAGTCGGATTGGTGATTTTTCGTTTCCCAACTTTTGCTGCACAACAGCTTTATTAATGAGGATTCAGGAGGATGCTTATTTTCGTAATAGTTTCATGAGTAAAATGGGCCAAGAGCAAGTTCAACTGACCTACTTGTTAGTTGGTTCATTCAGCTTTAGGAGGGTAATGGCATTGACTGTACCCGACGAATGTAAAAGATAAGTTAGTCAGGGATGGCACGTTTTAAAACAAGGTGTTTTAAAACAGTTTAAATAGACTTTTCAAAACAAGGCCATTTTGCTCTGTAAAATGACAGGACGGTAACATCTTCTAACAAGTGAGACACTATACAGTTGTTTATTTTGGCCGGCAGATGTACGAATTAGCTACTGTTTGGTAGAAAAAGTTGGGATCAATATTAATAATCTATTCAAAAACGTTTTCGGCTTTTGCGCCATCAGTCTAAAAACAGTACTACATAAAAAATCATACCTCATGGTTGGTATGTCAGAACTGACATAAAACAACAGAAACACTAGCGAGAAAACGCTAGTGTTACTTTTTTGTGCATCCGATGTTGGGGGTCAAAAAGTGATCCAATCCGCAATGAAGAAAACCATGGTATTGCTCTTTGAAAACTGCCCTAAATTGCGAAATGCATATGTTTCATTATTCAGCTGGCAAAGATTTTCCTTTGGGTTGACTAAGTTAGGAGTTGACTGAGTGAGAGTAGTCATATTGTAATTGTCTCAACTGAGGTATAAAGCGCAGCTATTCTCTCAAGCGATGTAGCGAGTATAGTGTTATACTCGGAATCCTTTTTTTCGCTAACCCAAATCGGAACAAAGTGTTCACTTTTGCTGTATAGTATGTGTTCCATATCCACTTTCTTAGTGGCTTGTGTTTTAATATTTATCAGAGCACAGGACGTAGGACTCTAGGTCGGCGGTTTGTTTTTGGATCGGAGAAAGTTTTTTGAAGACTTATTTTTGCTTGTATTTTTTGCCTTCAAGAGCTGTTTTTGACGTTTCCTCGCTAGGTTGCGAAGTGTAACTTAGCCTCTTTGTAAAAAGCTCAAGTCTTCTTCTTCGGAGGGTTCCTCAAAAGAAAAGGGACTTGAAAGTTCTGGAAGTTTTTTTCGGCGTTTCTTTAAAAAGTGAGTACTTTTGATACAACCAGAATAGAAAATGAGAATCAATCCAGACATTGAAATTATCTTAGTTTTCAAGTTTAAAGTTCCAGATTGAAATTTGTTCTCAAAACTTTCACTTGATCGAGTCCAGAAATATATCATCTGAACTTTTCTTTGTTTTCCGCAATTACACAAAGCGATTTCAATATTATTTTTAGCCAATCATCTGAATATTTTATGGCAAAAAATACTGGGCTATAGCTGCTCAGACTTATTGCATTTGCGATAGCAAGTAAATTGCAACTGGGTTCTAGATTTTTTTCACGTAAATAGTTTTGTTCTCAGAACTCACTGGACTCATGTCCTGAAAGCCTCTCTTAGCAACAAATCTGAAACAGACTTGCTGTGCATGTTAGAATTTAAAATATCTGTTCTTTTAGAAATTTGCTTTTTGTGTATGTTGGTTGTAATTTGAAAAAAAGCGATGTTTTTTCAAGTTTTTTTTTCTTTTTTTCCAGTTTGATTAGTTTCGGCTCATAATATCTTGGCTTAGTGGCCTCACATTGCGTCATTTGACGAACGAAATAAGTTTTTGTGTGTTTTTGTTTTGAGTACTTTTTCAGTTAGTAGGGTTTCTGCTACGGTCTTTTTGGCTTTATTACTGCTTGATACGTTCTTGCGATGATATTTTGATATTTTAACATTGTGTTGTCTTGGCATGTTTTTGTTTCAAAACTAGCTTTATTCATTTTGATTGATTAGTTTTTTCGACATTTTCGGTTTTTTTTCTCAATTTTCTCCAGTTTAGATTAGATGCCTTCTTGTTTTGTGTAGCTCCGCTTCGCCTCTGTGTTTTTAATGGAGCTTAATTGTATAAACAGAAATGGTACCAATAAAAGTGATCGTGAAAATAAGTGAGGTGTTTAAATCGTCAAACGGTACGCTTTGCCGGATGTAATTGGAGGGGCGGGGTGCTTTTTACACGAGCTCGAATTGGAACCGTCTGCAAAAATGGTCTGCGTCTTGAGTTTGTTAGGGTAAAGTGGGTTGTCGACTTTCTCGGTTATTCAACTGGCTTCTTAAATTATTACTGGATGCATCATTTGAAGCCATTTACACAGCGGAGATTACAGGTTTTGGGCCATCGTAGAGAGCAGGCAATCGTGCTGCTCAAATTGAATTTGGTGATTTTAACGAACAAAGTGTTAATGAATCAAGAAAACGTCTGCTCACAATCAAGTGAAATTTTTTTTGCTCCAAGTGGTAATGTGTTTTTTTATTGTTTTAGCTGCACGAAAAAGGGAGGGACTGAGCTAACTAAAGAAATCGAACTGTTCAAAGAAGTAACAAGTGTAAGTGACCTACAGCAATCGGTGTTTGATCTGCATATTTGCTTTAGAACTCTTTTGGGCTTTTTTTTGAAGATATGGGTGGTGTTTCGCTGATATAAGTAGCGTGATTATACGTTAGTGATGTGAATTTACTTCGATATAATTTGTTAAATAACTCGTAACAATAAGAAAATATTTCTCATTTTAGACCCTCCAGTAAATTTTCGGCCTGAAAGTACCGAACTTAGACCCTCTAACTACCTAATAGCTGTGCGGGCAGGTTTGATGAAATAGCTGTATGATGTAATGGAAAGTATCCGAAAAAAAGGACATTTTGGCCGATAGTTTGGTAATTTATTTGCAATAGGAATAGGGTTCAAAAAGAGCGATGTTAGAGTTCGATCGATTGGGAGTTAATTGCAGCAATTAATTTAATTTGGCTACTATCAGTTGAATGATAGTGATCTGTAATTATTTAACTGATTAATAGATAGATTTATTTGCAATTATTGATTGACTTGTTGGTTTGATAAGGATATTAGATTTGTTTATGTTGTTCTTGTTGTGTAGGATGTGAAAGTGAGACACTCGGACAGAGACATTCTGTGTACTTTGAAGAAAGCCTCCTCTGACGACCACTCCTTCTGGCCCAGACTCACCAAACACAAAGTCAAAGTGAGTACTGAAAGGACAGGAAGGCACAGCAGTACATACGTGTTTGCTTATACGGGGGCCTTCAACAGTGCCGGAGTACAACAGTGTCGAAAAAAAAGTGTTCAACAGTGCCGAAAATCATCAATTTTTGGCACTCTTGAACACTTTTTCATTTTCGGCACTGTTGTACTGCCCCGCTTATACTTATCAATACACAGTCGAAGTTTGTGTTTTATGTTCACTGTTTAAGAATGTTCGCCAAGGTCACTGTTTACCAACCAAACTCATGTACACTTCATTTTCTCTGTGCAGCTTCTATTTCGAAATTTCAGACAGAAACTGTTATATCGGAAAGGGTTGCTAAAGATTATGGCTATCTAAATGGATTATAGTTAGATGAGTCATGGAATGTCATGATTTTTCATAGTAAAAACTGTTTCATCCTTTTGGGGGCGTAGCGGTTATAATGCGTGCCGATCAATATTTGAAACGCTGCGGGCGGCATTAGCAAATAGATGACCG
Organism: Symsagittifera roscoffensis; assembly: GCF_963678635.1. NCBI lineage: Eukaryota > Metazoa > Xenacoelomorpha > Acoela > Convolutidae > Symsagittifera > Symsagittifera roscoffensis. Next base: position 275 of record NW_026971344.1, on the reverse strand, counting down.
CTTCCGTTCAATGCTACTTCGGTTATGTGCGGGAGGATTGTCACTTAGTCCCTTCCAAGGAAACCGTCCCTTAAAGTCTTTTTTTGCATGTTCACTTTTTAAGTGACTCTTTTCTGAGTTTTTTCAAGCCTTCTAAAAAATGTTTATAGTTTTCAACAAATTTATTGGACAACGTTTTAAAGCTATGAAAGAATCTGGCCTGAAAGCTGAAACTAATTCAAAATAGTTATGCGATTGCCTTTTTGATGGTGTTTTATGTTTTTTTTTCTACTCGA